>NC_056734.1:195852280-195999780 GCF_019279795.1 Protopterus annectens
GTTACATAAGAAGCCTTTACTTTGATAAATAAAAAGGGCCATTTAGTGATATTTTTTGAGACTGTGCAGACTCAAAAATAATATCACAAAATGTCTCAAAGTATGGAAAAAATGTTTGTGGGAATGTAAGACGAGACAAAATGACAATCCATGGTATGAATGTGTAGTCAAAGCTTTTTTTTTCCTGAGAAAAAGAAAATCCATATTTCAAACAGAAAATCCGCACTCAATTTAAGTGAGGGATATTTCTAAAGTTTGCGACTGTGATAATAGGAGATTATGGACTGGGGGATGGGATTGTTAAAAATGGAAAATGATAAAAATTACCCATCTCAAGCAAATGTTGAAGGTAATAAGGGAGTGGTAAAATATTGGGGACAACGAAGAACATGTTTTTTGTGGCAGAGAAGGGCACTTGCATAACTGATATACAGTGGGAGAACTAGGCATGATGTAAAGAAGCATGAATTTGAATGTTATAAATGTAAAAAAAAGGACATGCATGGATGGATTATAAAGAAAAAAACAAAACAATGAGACAGTAAAAATAATGTACAGGATAAACAACAAAATGAACAAATCAAAGTAAC
Organism: Protopterus annectens; assembly: GCF_019279795.1. Lineage (NCBI taxonomy): Eukaryota > Metazoa > Chordata > Ceratodontiformes > Protopteridae > Protopterus > Protopterus annectens. Next base: position 195,852,871 of record NC_056734.1, read on the forward strand.
AGAATAATTTTGAAAAAGAAAAAAGCGGTAATGAAAAAGAGGAGGAAGATGAGATAGAAGATTCAGAAGTTAGTGATGAAGAAGCTAAGAGTTGGAAAGCAGCAAAAGGTGAAGAAGAACAACCACAACAACAACAACAACAAAGGAAATAAAAAAAAAGCACAAGAGGATTTCCCTTAAATTAAGGAATAGGGAAACCTAAAATTTAAGGACTCAGTAAAAAATAGTCTGGAGAACCGATCGGGCTGCTGCAGAGTACAGGATCGCATTTCCTGAAATAGGAAATCGCTGCGGACAGCATGGAGAACCGATCGGGTTACTGACCACATGGTGTTACGTTTTTCATTGTAGTTCAGTACGAACAAGTGTTGAACACGGTAGCCTGACCCAAAAAGTGTAAAAGGAGAAAAAAAGGCCGGAAGCTCCATTATCGTGACAGTGTTAAGCAACCGGGATGATATAATACTTGCGCGATCCATTTTATCGGTTAGTATTACTTTTTGATAAGTTATTATCTTGATTTCCGTCGTCAGAACTTGTGCTTTATAGTATGAAACAGGCCTTGGCTCCCCCGTGTCTTAGATGTAAGTGGGGAAGTTATTGAATCCAGTTAAGTTATGGTTACAGGATCGGTGTTAATTGTGCTTACTTTTGTTTAAAAGGAAAACAAAAAAGGTGCAAAAGTAGGCTGGAGAAATCGTGGAAGTCTGTATTGCCAGTGACCCTGGTACTTTTGCCTTTTGCAGTGTAAGCAAGTTGCCTCACTATGCGCGGCATCCTTTCACTTTGTATAGATTTTTGCCTGCCGTTTTTTGGGAAAATAATTTGCCAGTAGCATGCGTTACTGTCATAAATGTCCAAGGTTGTCACTGCTGCATTAAAAGTAACACGTCCTACGTGGAGATGAGGGCAACGTCTTTGCCTTTTAACAAGTCACTGTAAATGGTTACTATTTAATGTTTAAGTGTACGGTTTGTTTTATTTATATTTATCTGTGTTTTTTTGCTTACAAATTTAAGAGTGGTCTTAGTTTGAGGGGAGTATTAATTTAAAATAAAAAAAAACTAATTAAGCAGGCATTTTGTCGTATACTGTGGCCGATGTATGTTCTGCCAAAGGAAATTAACTGCAAATGTATTAGAAGTACGCTTATACCGCACCTTTTTCCTGCAAACCAATGATTCTGTTGTAGTCAACTGAAACTTGTTTATTAAAATGTATAACTTATTTGTCGTGTTAAATAGCAACATTCAATTGCATTTCTTGCAGACATGTTAACTGCCATTTACTTAATAGTGACAACAGTTTATATTAGGAATAACAAATAGTTAATGGCAACTACTACAAAGTCAAAGCACATGCACCTTGAAATCACCGTTCAAGAAAAGCTTTGTTTCAAGATTTGTTTCCAAGGGGGAGAGAGAGTGTGCGAGTGTGAGGCCTAATGGTTAAGGTGTTTGCCTTACTAACACAAGGTGCAGGGTTCGAGTCTCAAGGGATAATTGGCTATGCTTACAATGGCTCGCAAGGGCAGCTAGCTTAGTACTAACCTATGAACCTATATATAACCAGAAAGATAATTCTATAATGTAGACATAATTGTTTTAAAAGATGCAAGATTTTTAACACATGAAATCTGGAATGGATAGATAATATGGAATTTTGGTAATTAGCACTGTTCAGAAAGGGAGATTTTATGAAGAAAAGTGGTGAAAATTGTAGATGTGACATTAGTTAAGATGGGAAGAGTTAATATTGTAGATTTAAGATGGCAGGAAAATGTTGACAGACTTGTACATATACATACATCACCTATAAAGAAAAGGAAAACTTATTTCAATATCCAGACTATATAGTAGCATACATGATTATTGTAGTAACAAAATACTTTGTTTCTTTACCTTAAATCACAAGTAAAGAATGAAAAGGATACAACAAATGAGAGAAATTATGAAAAGTGGTACACTGACAATATGGAATAGAGATGTGTAGAGGCGGCACGCTAAAATCTGAAACTGATTTCTTAATGCCGGAAACTATACACATAATACAAGGAGATTCAGCTGTAACTGGATTTACAGATCTGGATATATGGATATAAATAAATATAAAAAATAATGTACGTAGGTAAGAGTACAAAAATACGTGAAAATGAATGAAACAGGAAAGGAGATAATGCTATTATGGAAAGATCATATTACTGTGATGAAGTTTTATAACTGGGCAGAATGGTGGATTATTTTTTAAAGAAAATATAAAAGATGTTTACAATACCAAAATAAAACAAGAAATATGGGAAAACAATGACATACTAATATATATGAAGATGTGCTTGAAAATTTAGAAACAAGAAAGAATACTACGATTGTGATGATATGGGCTAGTGCCAGCATAGTCAGTTGGAGTTCTGTAAAGAATGCCAAGTCGTTTGAATATTGTACAGATGCTTATGTAACAAGTGTATTAGAACTGTATGGCATTTGAAAATCAAAATGTGTACAATGTTAAAAAAATATATATCAACAGTGGGTCCTGCTGGACAGAGAAGGAATACTCAAGCAAGACTGTATGTATACATGTTAGCAAAGGACACTGGAAGAGAAGGAGTTTAAACTTACTTCTTTAAGAAAAATACTGTTAATTGGACCACCTGTTGGGTCCATGGAAGTGCTTATCACACAACTCGGAAGAAGACTGGAGACGGCATGTCTGGAAGAAGCCTTTGTTCATTACTCCGTAAAAACAGGGGAAGTGCCAGGCACTGCCATACACAAGAGCAGTACTTTAGATATGCACATCATCACATCTATGCTAACATCTTGTCTCAGGCTTCAAAGGGAGATAGTGTGAGAACCTACAGTCAGGTGACCAGATGAGGTCATTTTGCCAGCCATCTTGGAAATTTTAGATATTACAAGAGAGAAATCTCTCAGTACAGAGTATTCGGTCTTGGGCGGACAACAAGGATGACCATTCACCACATAATCTGCCTTGCTCTTGCGTATAAAATAGTAATTATCCTAGATTCAGTCAGGAAAATATAGTAAAGCTTAGGTTAGATATTGTTTTTCTTTATTTGTCTGAGTCTGTCCATCAATGTTATTTCCTGTGATTTGAACTCTGTGGTTTACTGAAATATATACTCCGTATTTTCATGTTCCGTTTATTATTAAATATATTTAAAAAACTTTTACTGTGGCTGGTACTTGGTATTTAACAAATACTATCTATTTGGTAACACAGTGTGGGCCACCCCTAAAGGCCTACCTTGGTCAACTACTACAGTTTGTATTAATATTACACAGTACAACTGACACGCTTTGGTAAGGCCATTAGAGTAGCTGACTGTGGAATGTCTGGTGGCAGTGTTAGCTACGTTATACTCTGGGCAGAAGGGGGCACACAGCAGGCAAGTCTGTGCCAGCCTTCCCCAGGTGTGTGCGTGAAAAATCAAATGTGTGTGTGTCAGCTACTTGGAGCAGGGACACAAAGCACTGGTTTCACAGAGAAGATGCTGGAGGACATGGCTTGGAACACTCAGCTGAGGACTTAACCAGACCCCCCATCGGACTGTGTTCCCCATGTGCTCTTAAGGGAAACTAACTGGGGCAGAGGGCTGCATCTGAAAATACTGTGTGTATCTATTTCTCTGAAAGTGAATGTTCCCCACTGGTGCTAGTGGTGAGGCTTGAAGCTCCTTAAATCACAGGTCCAAAGAGGGGTTGTCACAATGATAGAGAAAGAATTTTACAAAAGGAACGAGAAAATTAAGGAATCCTTCTATAAACAAAAATATTTATTACAAGGTAAAATAAAAAGCAGAGAAATGAAGGATAAAACAAAGGGAAATAAGAAGTCAATCTCAAAATTACAGAAATTGTAATAAACTATGCAAAAGAAATGTTTAAAAAACAAGGAGAGAGCATAATAAATCATGGGAATTAAAAAAAAGCAGACAAATGAATAAGGAAAATGAAAAAAAAAACTAATAACATTTAAATATAGCTTCAGTTGCAGGTCTGGATGGAATAAGATTCAAAACTTACAAAAACTTATAACATGTAATCTTTTGCCATTTTTCTAAGACTTGAATGGTTAAATAATGGTATTAAGAATAAAAAAGGATGTACTGCGGTATTAAAGTTTATATGGAAGAAAGGAGAAAGACGACAAAGAACAAGAGATCTATAATGTTGAATAATACAAACATTTACGAAAATAATACAAAGACATTAAAACACGATGGAATGCATTATGAAATAAAGTATATACGGTACAAAAGGAAAAGGATGTCAAAATTATTACTGATAAGGGAAAGAGTAGATGATATTCTCGAAAGAAAAGAATTTAAAACTTATAGTAGGTAATGTTAAAGAATTTGATTCAATTTGACTTTAAATGTGGGATATAAACGAAAGAATACAATTTTAGTAATAAAATTAGGAATATTTGCATGTCAGCTTACAGATGCAATAAAATAAAGGTTTTGGTAAATGGATGGATAAAGAAGAAATAGAGATAGGTAAAAGGTATACGGCAAGGATGTCCCAAGAGTGTTATTTTATTTGCTTTAGTCATGAATGTGTAGTTAGGTTAGTACTAAAATTAACATAAAATATATTATGCACAAATATTTCTAAATTCTGGTATTAATGACATCTGCAGATGATACAATTATAACAACCAACAATATAGGAAAGAGAAACTAGTATGTTGTCTAGTTGATCTCAAACCCATGTGTTTTCAAACAAAGATAAAAAAGTAAAGACATGGGAAGTGAATAGCAGATTTTAAGTATAAATACTTTGGTAAAGAAGTATATGACACACAATGGGAAATATATACTTATTACAAATTGGATTGAAAAAAAAATTGAAGTAGCAGGTAAACTGCTCATCTAGTGCGTTTCTGATTCCAATAATGTACAAAAAATATTTGAGTTTTTTTTTACATTTATTAGTTATATATGAATAGAAGAGAATTAGATTTGTTAAATCCATTGGTTTATGCACAGTCTTTAAACTTGTATAAAGTACTTATAAATGATAAAAACGAGAAATTAGCTTCTAAAAAAGTGTCTAAATACAAGTATGAAGAAATTTGGAAAAGAAATAAAAAAGTTTTAATGGAGAACTAAATTATCAACAAAAGACAAAAAATGTGAAAAATGAAGACTAATGAAATAAAAATGCATGGTACAAAAACAAACCACACTATTTTATTAATCCATGGGAGACTACATCACAGTCTTCTTCTTCTTTCGGCTTCTTCCCGGTTAAGGGTCGCCACAGAGGATAATCTGTCCGCTCACGATTGGCAGTGGAGTTTTACAGTGTCGAGTTGCCAGCCCGGCGCCCAAGATTAAAACAATTTAAGAAAGTAAGGACTGGCATAGTAAAAAAGTAGAATATCAAGATTTCTTATGGAGATTAGGAATTACCAGTAAAAAACAATAAGACATGAAAAGAAAAGTGAAAGAACATGTTTACTACACTGTGGTGAAGAATAAACCACTAAACATGTTTTCTTGAAACGTAAGACAGTAAAGAAATTGTGGGACAAATTATGCGATAAGAATTTCTTCTAATGTTTCAAAAATAGTAATGATATGAATATGGAGATAATCAAATACGGGTATTATAAGACTAAAGAATAAAAAAAAAATAAGAACAGAAAAAAATATATGTTTTACATAAGGGTAATAAGGAATGGGAGAATAAAAGAAATTATGTTTAAAGGAAAATGGATATCAACAAAATTGAGAAAGATCAAACGATGGCTACGGAAAAAAAGAGTGGGGGTCTGATTTAAATAAGAATGCATCAATGACAAAAATGAAACATCCTTGTATATAAATAGAAATGTGCATTACTCAACCCTGTAAATATGTACAGATAAATATGTAAATATTTTCTTACGTCTATAAGCAGTCATGTAAATAAAGGACCTATACTCTTTTTGATAAATTGCACGGGTATCGTTTACATCCACCTGAGCCACCACCAACTCAAGCAGACAGGACCTCGGTTTAATGTTGCATCTGACTAACTACACGGACAGACAGAAAAAAAACTCCAGCTCTTCTCCGTCACGTATAGTCTACTAAGAGGCGATCTCTGCTCGACTTTCCTTTGACCTAGAGTGCCACTTTCAAGAAGTATTAAGTTTTAAGCCCTGCAAATGTTTGCCGAAACAGTTTTACTTTCAAACTGACAGTAGAAAATATACAGTTTTGTATACAACCTCATTTTTTTTTGTAAATCTAATATTTTAAAAAAGTAACAAATGTGAAAGTTGCAATAAGACGGCAAAAATGTAACTATCCTCTCAGAAGACAAATGCTAGAGAAAGGAGCCAAGCCTTACTAAAAAGTAAGAAGTAAACTGCAGCTCCAAACAATTTTTAAAATTTGGATTTTTATTAATTTATTTATTTAATTTGGTTCTTTTAAAAACGTGCAAAACTCAGTAAAAAAAAAAAAAAAAAAAAAATAGCGCTTTCATCCTGGTTACCCCAAGACGTCATCAGATAAAAAAAACAGTGCATACCATCTTAAATAAAATCACATGACCTGCCTTGAAGCCTTTTAAAGAACCCACACTAAATATGCACAATCAGATAAACTATAAAAATCCCAATACTGTTAAAAGCCAAAGCTCGTTAAATAATAAATGCAAACACTCTATTAAAAATACCCTATCTGGACGACTAAAAATTCAGTACATTCATATAACCATGGTGTTTACATAGTATTATCTATGGCCATACTACCCTGTGTGTGCCCAATCCAGTCTAATCTTGGAAGCTAAGCAAGGTCAGGCCTTGTTAATACTTGGATGGAAAACCCGCATGAGAATACTAGTTTACCTAAAAATTAAAAGGAATTTAATGCATTTACCTGGGCTACTAACCAGTGTCCTTTTACAAGTTTTTTCACAGGTTTCATATGAATGTACTGCATTTTTAGTAGTCCAGATAGGACCATTTGGTAACATAGGGACTGATGCCTAGTTGAGAGAGTTATCTATTATGCCCGAGTGGGGAATAGTGTCGAAAGGCTTTGGTCAGGTCAAGGTAGGCGGTGTGCACAGTCTTCCCCTCGGTCCATGGCTTTGGAGATAGTCGACCAAATTTAACAGGCATGACCTCCCCTTGACGAAGGCAAATGGTGATGTTTGGCAGTTGCCAATGTCCTTGTTATGAGGTCCATGATAATCCATTCCATGGTCTTGCAGATCAAGCTAGTTAGGCTGATGGGTCTATAATTTCCCAGATCGGGGGATGCTACACCTTTCTGTAAAGGGATGACTGTGGATGTCCTCCACTCATCTGGAACAAAGCCAGTGCTCAGGGCTTTGGTTGAATAGGGCCCCTAATGGTGCTGCAAGTTCCTGCCAGAGTTCATGTAGGATGCAGCCCGGCAGGTTATCGGGTCTTAAAAAGCTGAGAAAAAGCCAAAAAACATCAGAGAACGCTTCTTTACTACAAAAGGACGAGTGCTTTCGCAGGGTTACCTCTTCATCAGAGCCATATAAAAAGCAACTTAAAAAGTTAAACATTTATACAAGTTAAAATCACATAATTAAAAAATCAAGTTCACCTTCTACTAATTAAAGCTGGCCTTAAAGGAATACTAGCATTAAGCCTTGGAACTTTGTGCTTGCAGGGCTATAATCCATTTCACTTCCAAATTCTCCCAAGTAATTATTCACATTAAACTTGGTATGAGAAGAGGTAACCAACCAGTTGTAAAACTCTAAAATGGAAGACATTATGCCCTGCTTTAGCCATATGTACTGCCATGCATTTGTTTGCCTCTGATATTCCAAACATGTTCCAAAATCCTTTCCTTAAACTTACACATAGTCTTGCCCATAAAAACTTTGGCACTCCGTGTAAGTTGCTAAATAGACCAGACAATTACTATTGCATGTGGCAAACAACCTAGGGACAAATTCTCTCCTAGTAATGGAGTAAATAAAACTTTTAGTTATGTACTTACCATAACGATAGATGTATGTGATCCATCTCGCCTACATTCATTACTGACAGGTTCGGAGCAGAGAATCGGCTCCGACTCTGCCACTAACTAGCACGAAGTCTCTCATTGGCTGGGCTAACCCTGTATCCCAGGATGCATCACGCCCAAACCCCCAGATCTTGTTTGCCCCAACATGATTCTCCCATATACACCATACCACAAGGACAAAGTAAGAGGAGAGAAGAAATAATATCCTCAGAGGATCAGGATACAGGTTTCCCCCAAGTCCAACAGGTAGGGGGAAGGAGGGCGGGTACGTAAGAATGTAGGCGAGATGGATCACATACATCTATCGTTATGGTACGTACATAACTAAAAAATGTAATGTGATCCTATCTCGCCTACATTCATTACTAATGGGACAGCATCCCTAGCACCTACATCCCAGGAGGCTCACTGAAAAACACTCCTCAGCACTGTGGAACCAAAGGAAGCCCGACCTCTAGAGGCCACGTCCAGTTTGTAATGAGAAATAAAGGTATGTGGAGAAGTCCAAGTAGCCGCTGTACATCTCATCTATGGATAATCTAGCATGAAAAGCCACTGAAGTTGACATAGCCCTGGTAGAATGAGCCTTAACTGGAAAAGGAAGATCCTTATCTGCTGAAGCATAAATAAATGAGATACAGTCTCTAATCCACTTGGCTATAGTGCCCTTGGCTACAGATCTGCCCATTCTATTGTCCGAAAAAGACAAACAACTGATCTGATTTTCTCTCCTGTTGTGTACTATTTAAATAAAACCTCAGTTGTCTATGCACATCCAACTGGTGCAATTTGTATTCCGCTTTGGAGAACCTTGGGAAAAAGACCGGAAGCTCAATAGACTGGTGGAGACAAAGGGCAGAAGAGACCTTGGGGAGAAAGGAAGGATTAAGTCACAGCGATACTCTGTCCTTGTGAACAATTAAATAAGGAGGTTTAGCAGAAAGAGCTTGGAGCTCCGATACTCTTCTGGCTGAAGTTATGGCTACCAAGAAAGCAGTCTTCCATGACAGAAATTTCAATTCGCAGAAGGCTGCAAGCTCAAAGGGAGAGGACGTCAAAGCTCTGAGCACCACATCTAAATCCCATGGCAAGACGGGCTGCAAAACTGGAGGGCGCAGCAGCCAGGCTCCTTTCAGAAAGGCTTTACACAGCTTATGGCCCATAAGGGAAGGCTCATGTGCAACATGATAATTGGAGATTGCTGCCAACTGAACCTTTATGGTGGAAGCAGCCGAACCTGGTCTAAAGGAGTGTAGCTAAGAAATCTAACACCGCGGACACCGGTGCTGTAAGAGTGTCCAGATCACGTTGCGGAGCCCAAACTGCAAATCTCTTCCATTTACTAGAGTATATTTTCTTAGTAGAAGACTTGTGGGAGGAAGGACAGAATATGAACTACTTCCGGGGTAAAAATATGCTGTCTGACTAAGGTCGGAAGTGGAGGAGCCAAGCAGCGAGCGAGCTTGAGAGTTCGTAGGGATGGATGGCGCTGTCTTGACTGAGGAGTCAATAGATCTGGAGCTGGGTCCAGAATCCAAGGGCCATCCACCGCATACTTCCGAAGGAAGGGGAACCAAACTTGACGGGGCCAGTGTGGTGCAATCAAAATCATTCTGCTTCCCAAGCAGGAGGCCTTCTGAATCACTCTGGGTAGTAGAGGAACTGGCGGGAAGGCACAGAGCAGACTGGAGGGCCAATTGTGGACTAGAGCATCCCTGGGAGACTCCCCCTGTGGGGGGATCAGAGTGAAAAAATTGCTGCACTTTGCATTCAGGGGACTGGCAAAGAGGTCGCAGCAGAGAAGACCCCACTTGGAAAAGATCTGCACAGCCACTCTGTCGTTCAGGGACCACTCGTGAGGCATCAGAATAGCTCTGCTCAGCCTGCTATCACATTGGACTTCCCCGGAATGTGCGTTGCCACTAGAAAGCGCTGGGAAGTGATTGCCCAATTCCACACTCTCATGGCCTCTCTGCAAAGGGGGTAGAACTTGGCTCCTCCCGGCTTGTTCAGATACCAGACAACAGACATATTGTCGGAGAGAATCGCAACAGTTCCCTTGGGAAGAGAGCTGTGAAGTGCCTGCAATGCTAGAAGCACCGCTCTCATCTCTAGAACATCGATATGCAAGTGAACCTCGTGGTCTTGCCACGTACCTTGGACCGTCTCGCCCAGATAATGCCCCCCCATCCTATCTGGGAGGCGTCCGTGGTTACCGTGGCAATAGGAGACGGGGGGCTGAAGGGTCTCCCGTGGTCCAGATTGGAAGAAAGAAGCCACCAATGCAGATCTTGCCGGCATCTCTCAGTGATGAGGATCGGGTGGGACAAGGAGCGTTCCTGATATGACCACTGGGCCGAAAGGAGCCATTGAAGTATTTGCATGTGTAACCTGGCCAGCGGAACTAGGAGAATGGTAGCCGTCATTGATCCCAACTGAAGAACCCTCCTGGATTGGGGTTTTCTGCGGGGTAGTAAAGCCAGGACCTGGGCCTATAACACTTATTCTCTCAGGTCGGTAGAAAGTCTCTCATCTCTACAGAGTCTAGCTCTGCGCCGATAAAGGCAACACGCTGTGATGGCAGCAATACAGACTTTGCCCAATTGAATGAAATCCCTAGAAGATGGCCCAATTTGACAGTAGCTCTCGTGGCTTGAACAAGTAGATGCCTGGTGGGGGCGGTGAGGAGCCAGTCGTCTAGATAAGGAAACACCTGGAATCCTAGACGTCTCAGGTGAGCTGTCACCACTGCCAGACACTTGGTTAACACCCTGGAGGCTGTGGTGAGACCAACGGGCAGGGCCCGGAATTGAAAATGACTGGCTCCCAGCCAGAAGAGTAAAAGATTCCTGGAAGCCTTGTTTATCTTGATGTGGCAATAGGCATCCTTGAGGTCGAGGGAGCACATCCACACTCCTTTTTCCAGCAATGGGAAAATGGATTGCAAAGTGACCATTCGGAACTTGGGACTTCTTTACAAAGCGGTTTAAACGGCTGAGATACAGAATGGGTCTCAAGTCCCCTGTTCTTTTTGGCACCAAAAATAACCTCGAGTAAGTTCCTAATCCGATCTGGTCTGCGGGGACTGGCTGGATGACTCCCTTTTCTAGGGGCTTTGAAACCTCTATTGCCGCCTGATCCCGTTGACTGGGTGGAACGTCCGGGATTTTCCTTGACGGGGGGGGGATGAAAAAGGGGAATGGTGTACCTCCGGTGATGATCCGAAGCACCCATCGATCCTGAGTGATGGACTCCCAGGCCTGAATATGCTCTGAAAAACGACCCCCGACTGGCTCCGGAGCCTCCCAGTCGGGTAATCCCTCATGGACGCTGGTAGGAGGAATCACGAAAGGACTCGAGGTCTCCTGTACTGCGGGGGCCTCCACCATCTCTAGGGTGACGTCTTCCATTAAAATTCCCCCCCTCCTCTGCCCCTGGAGGGGGGGGGGTCACTTTGATGGGCAAGGGAAGACTTGAGATTTTCTGAACCACATTTTCCCTCCCCTCTGAGCCTTGGGATAAGGCCTAATGGGAAGTGAAAAATGGGCCCCAACGGCAGACAAGGTCTTGCCCTCCTGCTCACATCTATGAGGGTGTCTTTCACTTTGGGTCCAAAAAGAGAGGACTCATTGAATGTGGCGTCCGTGAAAGAAGACTTGAAAGCCTCCACAAAATGACACAAGCGCATCCAAGCTTGCCTCCCAAGGGCTACGCCCAAACTCGCTGCTCTACCCGCCCCTTCGGCTGCATAAGATATGAGCCTCATGGACGAGTTGACGATGGAAGAAAGGATAGGCAGCTGGGTGTTAAAAGGGTGAGCCAACGCCTCAGGCAGGTTACCCGATCTCCCAACTCCTTTACGAGATCCCTTTGGAGCCACGTAAAATGACAGAAGTAATTCAGCGACGCTTCTATCCATACTCCTAGACTCCTTATTAGGAGGATGGATGGATGCAGAAGCCTCCGCCACATCCTGCTGGGTGGCGGACACCACCACTATGGCATCCACAGGTACTCCCTTGGTCAGAAATTCTTTTCCAGGCGGCGTAGATAAAAAACTTATTGGGGCGGCTAGTAACTGGCTCCACAGAGTCAGGGTGTTCCCACACCCTTCGACAAATAAGATCCAATAAGTCATCGAAGGGTGGAGATACCCAGGAGGCAGAAGGCTGGGCTCCGAAGGCCTTGAGGAAGACAGACTCCTCCTCAGAAGGGTTTTTGGAAGGCCAGTTGTCCCGCTGTCTCAAGATCTCCAGGATATCAGAGAACGAGACATCATCCGAGGACGACTTCGGGGACCCTTCTGCATCATCGAGGTCGGTGTCCGAGGTGACAGACTCCTCTGGGGAGTCTACGTGCTTCCTCTTACACAACTTCTTCCTGGGAGGTCTTACACAACTTCTTCCTGGGAGGCTCTTCAGGGACAGACTCTGAAGGGCCCTCAGAAAGTAGGGGACCACACAGAGGTAGCCTCAGGCCCGGGAGCCCCGCTGTCCAGAGATAGGGGGGCACCAGAAGCTCTAGTCGCAGTGTCTAGGGAAGGAGTTGCTGATTCAGGTGAAGTCATTGGCCAGCGCGCTCCTCATAGCCTCGAAGACAGGTCCACCCGAATCGGACAAAAAACCCGCCTCCGAGACCATGACTGGAGTCGGGGTACCCCTAGCCGAAGCACCAAGGGGGAGACTCTGAGCCACAGTCAGAAGCCCCGATGTATCCCCCTCGGGTCCGACTGAGGACACCCGAGTACCGAAACCTGTAGACAGAATGGAAAAGGTTGGAGTCGATGTTGGATCCGAAAAATTTGCGGGAGATTTCGGAGCCGACCCAGGGACTACTCGATTTGGCAGACTCCGGCTCCGACGACACCGAGGTTGTCGGAGGAGGAAGAAACTGAACCGATATAATAGCTGGCTCCGGAGCCGATTGGGCTGGAGCCGAAAATAATTTAGTTAACACTGGCGACTGGAGGAGCCTCTGGACCACCCTATCAACATCTGAATCCAAGAGCCTGGAGGACTTGGAAGAGACTGACGGGGGCCGAGAGACCTTCTCAGTCGGAACCGAGATAAAGGTAGGGGAACGACTCAGAATCGGCTCAGAGCCGAAGTGGGTTCGAGAACTACCGCAACCTCCTTCGGCGCCGATCGTGGAGTCGAAGAAGCCGACCCCGCAATAGACAATACTTCCTGCGGCTCCGAGACCAGTGGAACTGAGGAAGGAGACATATCCTTGGATGGTGCTTCCTGCTGCTCCGAGACCAGTGGAGCCGAGGAAGGAGAAGTAGTCTTAGATCTTTTCTCCGGAGGCTCCGAAGAACTAGATTGAGCTGGAGACTTCATGTTTGACTTTATCTAGGTTTCTCAGAGGGAGGAGAGGAAGCCAAAGTTTCCTCAAAGGAGGGTTTAATCAAATCCTTGAGGAGAAGTTTATTTTTTTCTCTCCTGCAACACCTTGGCAGAGAAAGCATGACACACACTGCAGGATTCCTGCAAGTGTATGGCACCGAGGCAATATACGCAGTTAGCGTGTCTGTCAGTTAACGACATTTTGTAAGCACATTTAGCGCATTTCTAAAGCCAGATGGCTTATGCTCTTTAGGTTCCTTGCCCGACATAAGGAACAATCCATAAACAGCAACAATATCCAAAAAATAGACAATCACTAACACACTCGCAACACAAGGTGGGGGGGGCTCCAACTTAAACGCCCATACAATAAAACACTCAAGATAGGGCAAAGGCCCTCTAACTCAAACGGGCCTAGCCTGCCAAACAGAAGGATTACCAACCACAACACAATCAGACACAACCAGGGATACAAATCGACAACGTAGCTAAAATAGCTTTTGATATAATAATAATACTCGAATTTCTCTAATTGAAAGGCAAGAAAAGGGTACTTAGCCACAGCCAAGTCGAGACCACGTCGTTAAGTCTAGGAGCGGCAAACGAGATCTGGGAGTTTGGGCGTGATGCATCCTGGGATACAGGTTTAGCCCAGCCAAGGAGAGACGTCGTGCTAGTTATAGTGGCAGAGTCGGAGCAGATTCTCTGCTCAGAACCAGTCTCCGACTAAGTACATGCTTTGCATTTACCACAAGGCATAGTTCCTAGTCTTGGCAAAGGATCAGTCACTGCAACCATAAGGCCATAGCATCCTTTTCAAATTCTTATCATTTCTAAAAATAAAACACGGACGAGATCCAACCACTTCACTGGTGGCTTCATCCGCTAGTAGTATAGGCCAGTTTTTCCTAATGATATCACAAAAGTCAGAAATATTACTAAAATTAGGTAAACAGCACTTTAGGATGTCCATGATTCAAGTTACTACTGCAATGCCACCTGTTATAATTCCTGTACTTATTAGAAAAATAGGGAGCTCCTTTATCATTCCTATTCACTTGTACCGCCCTATGAACATCAGCTGTCAATCAGGGTATCCTCTATCCGAAAGATCATGTAAAAATCATCAATAGATTCACTCATACCTGTATCAGTGTTAAGGCGTGATAACCTTATATTTTTAAGAATATGTGAGAGTGGTGGATACTGGATTTATGCAATATACTATTCTTCCAGCATATTTTCTTAAAGCATGGTGTCCAGCCCTCCCAAGCCATTCCTATGGATCGTAATATCCAGAAAATCTATACTGATTAATGAGCAATGCATAACAAATTTAAGGTAGCTGGTAGTCCCTTCAAGATACATGATGAATTCATTCAAATTGTACTTCACTACCCTTCCACAACAGAAGAATTTCGTCCACAAACCTGCCACAATATATTAAAATATGCATCATGGGCATTACTATTCAGTAGATATTCTTCTTCCCATTGTGCCAACACCAGATTTGTATAGGTGTTGGCACATGGTGTACCCATGGCCACCCCTTGCTTCTGCAGGAAATATCATTAAAAAGAAAAACATTATAGTTGAAGATTAAAATCCAACAGCGTACAAACCAGTTATTGTACCATGACTAACGGTCATGATGTGCCACATAAAGCCAGAGTCTATTCCCTCTGTGTTAGGAAGGTTTTGATATCAAGTATCACCAACAAATTTTCTGATAAATAAAGACCTTGTACTTTATCAAATACAGTCAATAGACAATGTTGTGTATCCTTCAACACTAACAGGGCCTCCTCTAGAAGAGGTTTCAGCATGTTCTTTACATACTGGGACAAGGGCTCAGTGGCCCAACCTCGCCCAGAGACTATGGGTCATATGAGAGGTTTCACTAAAGTTTTATGTATCTTGGGTAGGCCATTACTAGCAGAAATTCATACAAGTCAAAATCTAACAGCCTGTACATAAGTAGCTCGTAGCGCACATCCCTGATGGTACTTCTACTTCTATCAATAACCTTTGCATCTATCACCGTGTATGTGTCTACATCCAAAAGCATTTCATTCACAGAACTTAAATAAATCAATTCTATTAAGAATAACTACTGCGCCCCCTTTATCAGCTGGTCTAATGCTGATACTACCCAATCTCTGTATTTGTTAGAGGGCTTCATTCTCTGATGCTGTTAAATTAGAGAAAAGCCTTTTAGCTCTATAAAACGCTTTATATATATCTAACTCACACACTAACAAAAGCTTACCGGGTCCCATGGAGGCTGTATTTTTTGCCTTGAGAGAGCAGTGATGACCTGATGCCTAGATAAAAGGGGAAGGGGGCACGTATTGGGAATGTCCTGATTTACTGATTAGGACAGAGGGTGAAATTTTCGCTGAATCCGTCAGCCAGCAAGTTTGCTACATCTACGGCATTTGTATATGTGGTGTCCTTGACCACCAGTTCTGAACAGATCTGGGTGCTACCTTTGAGATTACGGACATATGTTTTAGAAGGCCTTATGACTGTCTCTAGTAGATGTGGCCAATTTGGACTCCCAAGTAGTGCTCTTATTTGCTTGTTTGGGGTAAGGAGAGATTGCTTCCAATTGGGCACCTGCTGTTTCTTGGTCCTGGACAGCAATTTTTTTCTTTTGTTAGAGAGTTGATTTATTGCAGATGTCTACCAGACCGGTTTACTCTTCCTTGCAGTGGATGATTTAGTCCCGTCAGATATTACTGATTCCATGCATCTATATAAATGTTCGTATAGTAATTCGGTACAGATTTGGAGACTGGTGCCAGTTCCTAGACAGGGGGAGGGGGCTGTGAAGCTGTTTATACCATCCCACAGGAGGCTGTAATCAGCTTTGGAGAAGTTTTTTTGTTTGACCCTAGCTGAGGGGGGGGGGGTTCAGGGGAGATGGTGACTTCGAACGTGACTGCATTATGGTTAGCTCTTACAAGGGAGGATGAGACTGGCAGGAGAAACTGTAGGAAATTGTCCATCCATATTTTTCAGAATCTGAGAAAGTGAAGGCCAGGGAGAGCTAAGGGATAAGCCTAAAACCCAACTGCTTAAACATAAAACTGTGAGGCTTAGAATAACACTTACAACTTAAACAGGCTACAAACAAGCAGTAACAAATGCAACAGAAAAGATTCAATTGAACACTTTAGAGAACAAGCCACAGCGTGTCGCCTCACAGTAAGACGCTGTCCGGTTCGATTCTCAGCTAGAGTGTCTTCTGCTTGGAGACTTGCGTGAATGGGCGTACCTTCGTTGAAGGTTGTGCGTCCAGAGCTGGTAACTCGGCACGTAAAAATCAACTACCAAATCATTAGCGGACCGGAGTTCCGCTGTGGCGACCCCTAACAGAGAAAAGCCGAAAGACACAAGACAAGAGAACAAGCCACAGCAAATAGCAGAAAAAGCAAGATGAAGTAATGGAGCAAGAGGACGAAACACAAATACAGTAAAAGCTGATTACTTGTTAGTAAAGTGGAAAGGGAAAAGGAGGAACAGAAGAAAATTCAAGGTAAAGGAACTGAAGGGTTTAACCTTCCCAAATGATCTCGGTTATTAGGTAGAATGAGCCAATGAGATAGGACTGGGAGGAGAGTCCCTTATCAAATTTACAGTAGGGGAGGGCAAAAGCCACAAATGATAAGACCACATCATCAGCAGTTGAGTGGGAGAGATTCAACCAGAGATAAATGGAGACACAGAAAAGTAAATAATTCAGTCAAACAAATAAAAACAGTGCAGCAAACTAGTGCAGAACTGTTATACAAATAAGTAAAAAAAAAAAAAAAATACAGTACCGATAAGCAAATAAATACAACCAATGCAGTGCTGATGAGAAACACTGAACAGTTAAAGTGTGAAAAATATACTTGTGTAGCTCTGCAATTCAGATAAGTTACTAGAAATATGGGTACTTTTCCATTATCAGGGCAAAAGCACTTGGGTTCCCTGGCTGAACTGGGTCACTTCAGTAGCCAGATAATTTCAACTATTGGCCACTGATACCACATTATCTTATTATTATTATTAATGTGCGAGATTGAGGAATACCGGGGATGAGGGATTTTGCCCTCTTACCTGTGATACCATATCAAATGTATAACTTTAGCATCGGCTGAAAGGTGTGCCGAGGCATTTACCCCCTACAAAAAGAAAACAAAAAGCAACTTGTTTTTTTAAATTACTTGAGTTTAGAGCAGTCCTAATGAATATTTTGTAGTTCAACAAAGGCAAACAGTACATAACAAAGACATGAAAAGTAGCAATGTAATCTGCTCGGCTGCACCACCATTTTGCAACACAGTTTGTAAGGTCACTGTCCCAGTGGTATAATCTAAAAAGGACCAGTGTAAATGGTGAACTTCTCCCTTGAAAGCAAAGAACACCGAATAACGTTGTAATTATGTGCTTGAAATGTTTTGCTCAAGGGTGAGAACCAACAAGTAGGGCAGCTGTTTTTCTGTTGTGTAATTAAAATGATGAGCAAATACGGAATGGGTATTGTTGCTCGTAACACACTTTGGTTCTAGGGTTCAAGTCTGTCCACTTGATAAATGCCTATGAAATTGTAATAAGGTGCAGTACTCCAACAATAAAAAAAAAATGTCTTCACATTTTTTAAATATTTTTCAGTTGTTTAAAAAGTGAATGAGAAGTGAATGCAAGTATAAGAATTTATGGTGCTCATTAGACCTGTTGCCCTAATAACGGAAAAGTACCGAAATATGCAAAACATCTTTATACTCTAGTAACTTAATCTTGTTAAAATAGGAAGATATGAATAGGTCAATAATATTAAAATTGCTTCTAAGATGCAGCCCTTTACTTCTGCAGATGGTGGGGTATCCTGACAAAAGCTGTAATAAGCTGGTATGTATCGACCAGATTCAGGGCTGCAAGTTTTTTTTAACACTTGAGCACTACACCAGCCATCTTATATTAAAGGACAACCATGGGATTCTATTATTAAATGCTCAACTCCTCGTCTTTTTTCTCCCTATTTTATTGTCCCTGTTCTGAATAAACAATACACCATTTAAAACATTTTAAATTGACCGTTTCTCTCCACTAGAACAGCACCTTACTGTAGTGTGGTAGTTTCATTTTCAAAAAACTTTTGTCCCACCCTGGAAAAGCTTACTGGAGTCTCCAATTCACTGATGTCATCAAGACCACTGAATACAGGTAGTTTTTCTGGCCATTTCTCTCTCCAAACTGACATCACCACTACCGTCCTAAAAACCAACCCATGCTGTGATGTCATAACTCCCTGCTCCTTCCCCTACCCATAGAGAAAGTGAAGGCTAGAACAAAGAAACAGTACATGAGTCAAGTCTTATGCTAGGAGCTGTCAATCATAGCAGGTAATGGCTCAAAAATTACCCTCAACACTTTTGATAGCTAGGGAAGTTAGGTGTGAAGGGGGATGGGAGATGAGTCAAAGTAGTACAATTCAGGCTTCACAAAAGACTGCAGTTTAGCCATTCTAAAAAAGGAGCAGCAGCAGAAAGCACTATGAAAGTATGTTCTGTGGCATTTGCACCGTTTGCGGTTTAAGTAGTCACTGAAAGGCATGAAATTATTTAATTTATTTCAGTTTGATAACCGGAGAAGTCCACTGGGCCTTGAAGAGACAGTTTTCAGTGGAGGCCTGGGGAGAAAAGCTCCAGTGACAATGACAAACATACAAAATAAAGACAAGAAATATTGCCAGTAGAATCCACACAAAACATCTCAAATACAAGATAAAAGTCAAAACCACAGAAAAAAGAGACGCTGACAGCTGCAAAAATCCAACAAGGCCTTTACTAGTGCAAAAACACAAGCGCTTTCACAAAATGAGCTTCCTCAGGTGTACATCAAGCACTAATGAGACACACCTATATATACACAGTACAAATCACATGATGCAAAACAATCAACTTCCTGCTTAAAAATTCTTTAACATGTATATATAAGTAATACATATAAAAAATATATACACATAAATAAAACCTAAACAGTAAACCTAAATATAAACATCATTTAATATACATTAAATACTAAAATAAACAAATAAACACTTTAAAATCATCTTTTTAGTGGTCTCATTTTCAACCTAGGTTTTAGGGGAATGCATTCATTAAGACCATGCCCTTCCGTACTTCTCAACCTGGTAATCCAGATAGCTTCTAGATTCTCAGTCCTATTATACATATCACCCTGTCTAATACTCTCATGCAACAACCCAATCACTCTAAAACCAAAGACATGAGATACATCTGTACTAGATACATGTTTAGAAAGTGCATTAGTTGTACTGAGTTTCCTGATGTTATAAACATGCTCCCTAATCCGATCCCTAAGATGCCTATCCGTCTTACCAACATAAAATTTGGCACAGGTCCTACAACTAGCAAGGTGAACAACATGTTTACTATCACAGGTGCCAGAAACTTTAAAAATGTAATTTCTACCCTGATCTGGGTGAGTAAATGATGACCCACTATCTATATAGCTACACCAATTGCAATTCCCACACTGTTGAGTGCCAGTGCAAACACTTTGTAACCTATCCTCCTTCGGATAGCAAAGTCTCCTTTTAATAGATCTGTCATTTCTAAAACTGATCCTAGGAGTGTCATCAATTATACCTGATACTTCACTGTCCCGTCAATAACACCTGCCAGTGTTTCCTAATAATATTAATATACCTATCCACATCAGAAGTGTATTTCAGAGAGACTCTCAGATTAGCCTGAGTTGAGATCTTATCTGAACTTTCAGAAGGTTGTTTCTTCATGGAGAAATAAGGTCTGGCTCTATCACTCCGTTTACACGTAGCTCTAGGTACTTGTTCAGACAAGGTCCTATCATCATACCCTCTTTCTTTCAAGAAGCTTTTAACTCTATCCACTTCACTTTCAAAATCTTCTTCCCTCACATTTAGTCTTGAAGCCCTCATGACCTGATTTGCCACAACATTTCTAAATATATGGGGGGGATGCGCACTGTCACGATGTAAAAGATGGTTAACATGACAACTCTTCCTGTACTGTTTAGTATATACATTCCCTTCCGGGTCTCTCAGTACTGCTACATCTAAAAAATCTAAACCTTCATAGGATATCTTATGTGTGAATTGCAAATAATCTGTAGACTTGTTAACATGCTGCAAAAATCTGGACAAACACTCCTCATCTCCCTCCCACAAAATAAAAACATAGTCTACAAATCTATGATAAAACAAAACATGCTCACCAAAAGGACCCTTAAAAATATAACGCTCCTCCCAAACTGCCATGACTGCATTGGCGTAGCTATTGGCACAAGAAGTGCCCATAGCTACGCCATTGCACTGTCTAAACATCTGGTTACCAAACAAAAATATATTGTGTTCAAGCACCATTCTCAATAAATTTACCAATAAAGTGACTATCTCATTGCTATACTGTGTATAGCTCTCTAAAACATGTTAGTAAGCTGATAGTAAACCTGTTGTTTACCTTGCTAGTTGTAGGACCTGTGCCAAATTTTATGTTGGTAAGACGGATAGGCATCTTAGGGATCGGATTAGGGAGCATGTTTATAACATCAGGAAACTCAGTACAACTAATGCACTTTCTAAACATGTATCTAGTACAGATGTATCTCATGTCTTTGGTTTTAGAGTGATTGGGTTGTTGCATGAGAGTATTAGACAGGGTGATATGTATAATAGGACTGAGAATCTAGAAGCTATCTGGATTACCAGGTTGAGAAGTACGGAAGGGCATGGTCTTAATGAATGCATTCCCCTAAAACCTAGGTTGAAAATGAGACCACTAAAAAGATGATTTTAAAGTGTTTATTTGTTTATTTTAGTATTTAATGTATATTAAATGATGTTTATATTTATATTTAGGTTTACTGTTTAGGTTTTATTTATGTGTATATATTTTTTATATGTATTTCTTATATACATGTTAAAAAAGAATTTTTAAGCAGGAAGTTGATTGTTTTGCATCATGTGATTTGTACTGTGTATATATAGGTGTGTCTCATTAGTGCTTGATGTACACCTGAGGAAGCTCATTTTGTGAAAGCGCTTGTGTTTTTGCACTAGTAAAGGCCTTGTTGGATTTTTGCAGCTGTCAGCGTCTCTTTTTCTGTGGTTTTGACTTATACAAAATAAAGAAGTCATCAGCTTCATGCATACAATATTAAAAAGTCATTTATAGAATACAGAATCTTGCAACTATATGGTCTTAGAATCATTTGCAAAGTGTAAACAAACAAATAAAAAATTGCTGGAAATATTTTAAGTTTGGAGTACACTGAAACAGCAGTTGCAGAGGAAAGGATGCGAGTGCAGAATAGATGCTGGAGTAGGTTCGCACTGTATAGTAGAAATCAGAAAAGTTAGAAGATCAGATGTAGATATTAGAGGGACTTGAGAAGAGCACGAGCATTCCCACTTTGAAGATAGGTAGAAGTAGAGGAGAGATGCGAAGTTGGAATGGTCGAATACTTCAAAGGGACTGAGGAAGTGAGTTCTATAGCAGCTAAGGAGCAGGACAGCAGAAGGTGCCCAGCGGGCCGTAAAGGTTTGTAGATTTTAAGAAGGTTTTGATTTTCTGATTTAAATGGATCGATTAGGAATATGGGGTGAAGGTGGTGGAGACAGAGGGACAGCTGGATGGCTTGAATATGAACTTATGGACAGTGGCAAGTTTAAAAAGGTTCAGGTAGTTAGGAAGGGAGCTCGAACCATTGCAGAGAGTGGATGGAGATGCAGTGATGGGATGAATTTCTTGGTGTCAAATTTGCAGATTTTATTGTAGCAGGCTTCCAGTGTGGTTTGTAAACTGAGCTGAAGATTAGTGAACAGAGGAGCACCGTACATGAGAGAGGGAAGAAGGTATGACGAGGCTAATGTCTTTCTCGTGGAGGGAGTAAAGTAGCAGTTAATTTTTGGTGTTTTTTTATGTTTGTTTGGATGTGGATATTGAATTTCAGATGTTCATCAATGATGACACCAAGCAGTTTAGTGTGTGGCACAATTTCAATGGGGATGTTATTCTGGCTTATTATTCTGAAGGAGTTTGTTTTTTTTTATCAATAGCAGAGTTTTTAGGAGGAGAAAAGATTAAAATTTAGTTTTGTTAGCGTTTAGGGCAAGGTGGTTGCTTTGCATCCAGGTTTCACTATTTAAGAAAGCTGAAGTTTTCTGCAGAAGATTGGAGGGGGAGTCAGCTGAACAGACTGTCGAATCATCAGCATACTAGATTAGCATTACTTAAAACTGACAAAGACAGCAGTGTATGCATGTAAAATCAATGCAGTGACAGGAGCTTTAGGAAGAAAGAAGCCCAAGTGTTTGTTGAAAGACTAGCACTGCACTATGGGATACCTAGAGGCAGAACAATCAGAATTACTTCACGATGCCAGACCCCATGTGGTCAGACTAATTACATATAAAAATAAATTTATAAATCTCTATTTGCCAACCCTGTTGGCAAAACTTGGAATTCTCTTCCTGCTAATCTTACACCTGAACTTTCTCTACCTCAGTTCAAGAAAAAAGTCTGATTCAGTATGTCCTTGTCCTAATCCAGACAAACTCTTAACCATCACTCGTGTGCACATGGAGGACTTCTGCCTACACTTCGTTTATTAACTTGCATATCCTATGATCGCCTTGGATCTACTACCAGGTTAGCTTACTAGGCATTCAATACCCTATCATTCTCAAAAAAAAAAGACTGTCTAGAATTTTCCATCTGAGTAAAAATGTAATAATTTGTGTATATCCGTTTGTTTACATCTGTGTACAAATCTATCTGAACTGGGAATTGCTGGATGAAGGTTCACTCCGTGCTGACTGGTAGCTTGCTTTTTTTCTTGTTTATTCTAGCTAATACTTAAGCCTCACGTCTGCCTTAGCTTTTGCTCAATTAACCAGAGCTGCTAATCATTTGGCAACTGTGCCAGAGGAGACAGTGTTTTTGTTGAAATCCAAGCCATTGACTGCTGAAAATCCATAAATAAGAACTATTTAAGCACTGCACTGACTACTTTATTTAAAAATTACTGTTTAACTGCGGTTATTTTTGCTACATTTCTGCACTTTCAATACCGTCCCATTACTGTTGCTTTAAGTAGCTGGTTACAATAAAGGATTGCTTTACCTACTTAGACTACTTTGTTGGGGACTGCTGGAGGAAGGCTCAGAGTGTTTTCGGAGTAGTAGTTTGCCTTATTCTCGTTTATTCCAGCTAAATTATTTAAGCCTAGCATTTGCATGGTGCTACTCTATGCAGCGGCAGTTGGCAATGCCCTAAACAAACAAAAGCCTTAAATGATTATTTTTCCCTAAACTGTCAAAACCTTTTCAGGGTTTTCTGTTGCTCTTGGAGCAACTCAGCTGGCACGGAGCAGCGTTTCATCCTTAGCCTACATAAGTATAGGTCCCTCTTACAGTCTGAGCTACCAGCACAGGCCTGTCAAATTAACCCATTCCCTTCATTAACAAAACATATGGTAAAAACCTGCCATCATGGATAGGGAGTTTCCCCATCATCTCTCTGGCCAGCCCGATGGACATTAGACAATTACTACATTGCCTCAGAATGTCCATATATATTGACGAGCGCACACAGACACACACATTCTTCAGTGTCTCAACAAATAACCCCATAAGGCATAACACCACAAAACCTAATGTACTGGCCATAGGGAACTCCATAGTGAGAAAAATACAGTTTTGTACCTACCATAAATGTAAATGTTCGAGGGCTATTACAGCTGCAGTAGTTACATATGGGTTTTCAGCCGGCAGGCGGTCCCTCGGTCGGCCGAATTCCAAAGTCTTGGTCCGGCGTCGGTTGTTGTCGCGTACTCTTCTGACGTCAGGAAGGCCAGAGTATAAAAGACACAGCCGACGCCATCTTCTTCAGTCTTTCTTGCCCCAGATGTCAGGTGCCCCCAAAAGGAAGGCAATACATAAATTAGTGTAAAACACAAAAGTAAGCAAATAAAACATAGTAGGATAACCCAGTCAGCAGGTATGAATAGGTATTCAAACCCCAAGGTCTTATCAAGAGGGGAAGGAGGGTGAGAAACCTGTACTGCAGCTGTAATAGCCCTCGAACATCTACATTTATGGTAGGTACAAAACTGTACTATGTTCATCGTGCATTACAGCTGCAGTAGTTACATATGGGTAGAATCCCAAAGCTATGTATAGGGTGGTAGGTACTATACGGAACTGGGTTGAGCTAGAATGCCCTGCAAAACTGCAGTGGCAAAGCCTGCTCTAGTTCTGGAGTATAAAGGCAGATGGTAATGCTTTGTGAAGGTATGTACAGAACTCCAAGTGGCTGCCTCCAAGATATCTTTAGTAGGCACTCCTCTGAGGAAGGCTGTAGAGGTGGCTGTGGCCCTAGTGGAGTGTGATCTGATACCAGTAGGTACGAGCTTTCTATGATGGGAATAACAAAAGCGTATGCAGTGACCAATCCACTTGGAAGTGGTCTGTTTAGTTACAGTTAGTTACAGGTTTCCCTTGACCCCCCACAGCATAGGAAACTAGGAGTTGATCTGATTTTCTGAATGACTTGGTTCTGTCCAAGTAGTAACGTAGCTGCCTATGGATATCTAAAGAATGAAGCAGCCTCTCCCCTTTGTTTTGAGGATTAGAGTAGAAGGTAGGAAGGTGGATGGCCTGGTTTAGGGCTACCCTAGATACTACTTTAGGCATAAAGGAAGGGTTAGTACGCAGGGAAACCCTGTCCTGATGGAATATGAGGAATGGCTGCACCGCCATGAGGGCCTGTAACTCAGATACCCTACGAGCTGAAGTGATGGCCAGGAGGAAAGCTGTTTTCCAGGATAAATATTGTAATTCTGCTGAAGCAGCTGGTTCAAAAGGAGGCAATGTCAATTTTTCCAGTACATAGTTAAGGTCCCAAGCTGGCACTGGTTGTTTCCTTGGAGGCCTTATGTTCTTAGCCCCTCTGAGGAACTGTCGCAGTAGAGGGTGTGAGAATAAAGGAGGGTCCATATTGAATTCTGCAGATATTGCTGAGGCATGTATCTTGATTGAGGAAAAGGAAAGTCCCTTGCTCAAAAGTTCAGTTAGGTACTGTAAAATCTGAGGCAGGTTTAATTTTCTAGGATCCTGTCCTCTTTCTTCATTCCAACAGCAAAACCGTTTCCATTTTATGGAGTAAGCCTTTCTTGTAGATGGTCTTCTAGCCTCCAAAATGACATCCTGCACTTCTTTGGAGAGTAGTGCCTGATGTGAAGTTAAGGGATTTTCCATGCAGCTAGACTGAGAGTTTTCAGCTGACTGTGAAGAGTTTTGAAATTGTTCTAAGGCCAGCAGTAGAGGCGTTAGAGGCAGGGGCCACGGAGGAGTGTGTTAGGCTCCTCAAAAGTGGATACCAATGTTGTCTCGGCCAATCTGGAGCAATCAGTATCATCCTTGGCTTGTCTGTTCTTGCTTTCAGAAGCACCTTGGGCAGCAGAGGTAGTGGTGGGAATGCATAAACTGACCAAGTTGTCCATGTGAATGAAAGGGCCCACTTTCCAAGCCTTTGGGTGGAAGGTCCTTGAGCAAAACTTTTAATTGATGATTTTTGTGGGGGGCAAAAGGTCTATGTCTGGCCTTCCCCATGCTTGAACAATCTCTGTGAATACGTGTGGATGTAGCTTCCATTCATGAGGATCTGTCATATGCCTGCTCAGAGTGTCTGCCAGTGTGTTTTCCATTCCTGGTAGGTACTGAGCCTGGAGTTCTATTTGTCTTTCCAGAGCTAGGTTCCAAAGAGTCATGGTTAATCTGCACAAGGGGTATGAATGAGTCCCTCCTTGTTTGTTTATGTACCACATTACTGTGGTGTTGTCTGTTCTTATGAGCAGCTGTCCTGGATGCAGGAATTCTCTGAAAGCTGAAATTGCATTTATTACTGCCAGCATTTCTTTTTGATTGATGTGAAGGTGCTTTTCTGTTTTGTGCCATCTGCCTTGAATGCACCTGTCCTTCATGTGCGCCCCAGGCGTAATCTGAAGCGCCTGTGGTTATGACTTGTGTAGCTTGAGGCTTGCAGAATGGGAGGCCTTTGTTTACTTTGCATGCTTGAGACCACCATATGAGTTCCTTTGTAGGCAGGGAATTATTGGAATCTCCACTTCTAAGCTGTGACTGTGTTGAGACCATAGATTTTTTAGGTACCATTGAAGTTTCCTCATGTGCAGCTTTGCACATGGGATTAGAAGAATGCAAGATGCCATGAATCCCAGAGCCTGCAGGATTTTCCTTGCAGTAAGCCTGGTACTTTTTGCAAGCATTTTGAAGTAATGAGATAGTTGCCCTTGTTTTTCTGTTGTTAGCTAAGCCATCTGGGTGTTTGTGTCCAAGTTGGCACCCAGGAAGGTAATTTTCTGAGAGGGTGTTAGTTTTGATTTCTCCTTGTTGATGGTGTATCCCAGAGAAAGCAGTAAGCGTGTCACATATGCCAGATGTTTGAGAAGTACGAGTTTGCTGTCCGCTTGGATCAGGCAATCGTCCAGATAAGGGTAAATTTGTATCCCTTGAAGTCTGCAGTATGCAATCACTGATGCCAGGCACTTGGTGAATACTCTGGGCGCAGTAGATAAGCCAAAGGGCAATGCAGAGAATTGATAGTGACTTGAACCTGCAAGAAATCTGAGGTATCTTCTGCAACTTTGTCTGATTGGGACATGCAGGTATGCCTCCTTGAGGTCCAATGTTACCAGCCAAAACCCCTTGCCCAGCATGGGAAGGAGTTGCTGTAATGTGAGCATCTTGAATTTTGGCACTAGGAGAAATGTGTTGAGAATGGATAAGTCCAGAATGGGTCTCCAGTCGCTTCCTTTTCTTGGCACCAGAAAAAAGCCTTGAATTAAAAACCTTGTGCTTGTTGGTGCGTAGGTACCTTTTGTATAGCCCTCATGTTTAGGAGCTTTGCAATTTGTAGTTGTGCCTCTACCCTTTGATTTTGTGGTAGGTTTGGCATGCCTCTCATTTTTGGAAGAGTGTGGAAATTTGTAGCCTCTGTTTATTATGTCCAGAATCCATTTGTCTGTTGTGACAATATGCCAATTGTTTGCAAATAGTGCCAGTTTCCCTCCCAAAGGTGCTGCCAGTTGTATTCTGCTTGGCATGGAAATGAGGGAGTCATTGAGTTTGCTTTCTGTACTGCTGTGCACTGTCGTCACCACTTCTTGGTGTAGGTGATTGCCATTGTCTGCCTCTGTAGGATCCTTGTGTTTGTCCTCTGCCCCTTCCGCGTCTGTATCTGCCCCTTTGGGTTTTGTCAGTGGTTGGAAAGGACCAGTTTTTTGAAGGCCAATTCCTGCTGAACCTTGGTGGCTGAACCTGTAAGAAAGCTTTGACAGTTTGCATAGATTTTGCCTTTTCTTCCATTTTACGTAAAATATCCTCAGCATTACCACCAAAAAGAACATCCTTATGTAACGGTGCATCTAGAATTTTTGCTTTCACCTGATCTGGAAGATTTTGTTCCCTTAGCCATGCATGTCTGCGAATGACTGCTCCAGTGGCGGCTGATCTGCTGGAGGCCTCTAGTGCATCATAACCACATTGTAAGGTGTGCTTGCCCACTTGCTCAGCACTATGCATCATATCCTGCAACTCTTAAATCTGGTTGTTCAGGTTGTGACATTTTTGTTTTTAATTGTGATAACAGAAATTGTTGATATTTAATCATATGAAACTGGCAGTTTAAGGCCCTCATGGCAAGGGTGGCCGAGGTGTAAACCTTCTTTCCCCACCTTTCTAGTGATCTAGATTCCCTTTCCGAAGGTAGTGGATTCTTGGCCGTGGAAGCCTTAATTCCCTTGGGGCCTTGAGAAATAGTTTCAGGATCTGCATTATGGCCTTTATAGAGGAACTGATGAGAATTAGGAACTCTGTAATACCTATCCGGCTTGACTGGTGCAGGAGGCAGAGAATCAGGATTTAAACAGGCCTCCGAGTATACATCATCCAAAACCTCCAAAACAGGAGGAATAGCCAGAGGTCTATGCTGAGGTAACCAGAGGAACTCCCTCAGCCTTTTCTTGGAGTCTGAAAAATCTTGGCCTTCCCAGTGGAAGTGCTCTCTCAAGGAGTGCAAAGTTTCCCCAAAGGAAAAATCCTCAGGGGGGGATACAGAAGGAATGGACTGCTCTGCATCCGAATCCTCAAAAGGAGAATAAGACTGTTCTTCAGCATCAGAATGCTCTGATAAAATGGATTCTTGGTCAGAAGGAGGAGAATCCTCCTCTACTCTGGGTCTCTTGTCCGGAGGGGCCTGTGAGCCTCTGATAAGGGAGATCAGGTCTTCAGCCATTTTAAGCATGTGCTTCTTAGGCGTGGGCCCAGGTCTTGGGCCTTGTGAGGCAGGCCTAGAAGGATGCTTGGCTGATTTGGCTTTTGTAAAAGCCTTGATGGAGAAGGAAGATGAAGGCCTAAATACACCATGAGTGGATGTAGATCTATCCACATTGGTGGGTTCGACAAGAACAGGGGCTTCGGTAGTAGTCTGGGAAAGGGCCGAAGAACCAGCGGTCTCAGGTACAGAAGACCCCGCCGAGGGAGTGTCGTCGGTAGTCAGGGACTGCAAAGGCGTCTCACTGAGAACCGGCCCACGTGGAGCTTGTTTCAGCGTGGTGTCGGTGGAGACCGCAGTTCTCGACTGACGGTCCTTTTCTTTGTGTTTTCTGGACATAGCGGTAGTCGGAGTATCCGACGACATTTTATAATTAAACGCTTTTCCAAAATAGTGTTGGGCGAACTCCGCCCGACGCTTGATAGTGCGTTTATTGAAGGTAGCACAAAAGCGGCAGCCCGAGACGTCGTGGTCTGGGCCCAAACAAGGTATGCAAAGGGAATGGAAATCCTTATGCGGTATTTGCTTCCCACAAGAAATACAATTATTAACTTTTTCTGACATCGGTCTGAGGCAAGAAAAGATTCCCCAACGGGGTACTTAGCTTTAATGAAGACTTCGTTTCGTAATTCAGGAGCTGGCCGACCGGCACTTGCGAACTGCTTCTGCTTCGGGCACCGCGCGGCAAAAAAGACTGAAGAAGATGGCGTCGGCTGTGTCTTTTATACTCTGGCCTTCCTGACGTCAGAAGAGTACGCGACAACAACCGACGCCGGACCAAGACTTTGGAATTCGTCCGACCGAGGGACCGCCTGCCGGCTGAAAACCCATATGTAACTACTGCAGCTGTAATGCACGATGAACATCATGGATGTACGCCTAAACAGGCCAGATAAGGAGACAAAGTTAGTTGCCTTGTCAGGTGTCACTGCGTGTCAAGTCACTCAACCAGAAGTACCAGTATGACTATCATAGTCCATGTGGATGTGAAAGACATGAAACATACCTCTCTGGACTATATGATGGTAATCTCAGAGGTCAATCAAGTCTGTGTGTCACAGGCAGATAAAAACCTAGCCTTAAGTAGTACTCTACCTTCTTCAAGGAGGACGCCACAATACAAACAAAAAATGACTAAATTGGCTTAGCTTCTGGTGTCAGTCCAAGGGGATCCAGTATCGGTCAGCCTGGGAGGACATGCCTGACAGGACACTCTACTTTGCCACAGATGCTCTGCACCAGTCTCCTCTAGGCTTTCAAATACTGACAAGGGCATTAGCCACCCCCTATTGTGCCTTTTTAGGCAGTATCAGAACAACCAACCTGCCAATGCAACATAGTCCTCTACAAATGAACCCAAGGTACTGCTGCATAATGCTAGCAGTCTAAACAAGAAACTGCACCCCTTGGAAGCACTCCTCACCTTGGAAGATACGGACATCTGTGCAGTCACAGACATATGTTTCAAAGCCGCTGATAGCATCCTTGACGTGCAGGGCTACAGCACCTTCCATATGTTCAGATCACAAACAGAGTATGAAACAACCAAAGGAGGAGTATCAATAGTCATTAAGGATAAGTACACCTTGAGGACTGGTCAAGCTACTCCACATCCAGCTAACCATATGCAAAATTCACTATCACATCATAGCTAGCATTAGGTCATCCACCACGAACCAGGAAAAGCATACTGCATACCTGGACTTACTGGAGTCACTTACCATCAAGCTCCCAAAAACATGCAGGCTCAGAAGTTCTTGGACTTTGTCAGTGCAAATACTCTGGAACAGCTAGTCAGCACACCCAAGGATTTAAAATGTCCTGGACATAGTACTCACCAGCATGGGGCAGTACTGCACTACAGTACTGTGTGTTCTCCTGGTAATTAGACCATAAATCAGACTCTTTCAATGTAATCATAAGGCTAGACAGCTCATCAAAATCAAAAATGCTTGAGAATTTTCCAAGACAAATTTCCTCCTAAGAGATGGTGCAAGAAGTTTCAAAGCCCCCCCACCCCCACCCCAAACACATACAACACAAACTCCTATGCAGAAGTGTGCACCAACGCCCTGTATAGCCACAAACCGGCTATACCTCACTGGTTAAAACTGCATCTTGCCAGGAAAAACAAGCCACCCTGGTTTACCTCATAACAGGATATACAAAAGAAAGACGTCCAAAAACAAGAGGGAACTGGCTCAGCACAAGGAAAAAAAATCCCTCTCTGGCCTAAACATAGTAAAGATCTTGTCAAGTCCTCCAAAGCTAATTACAAAGCAAAAATAGTCTCTCTATACAAGGATAAAATCGGAGGGCATTCTTTAACTACATCCAAAATCTAAAGGAGAAAACCTAGCTATGCACTGAAACTGGTTGTGGATGGCACCGTCCATACTCAAACAAAGGTAATAGCCAACCTGCAAGCTGACAGATTTGGAGCAAGCTTCATCACCATGTCCCCACTGGTCACCCCCCAAGTACCCTCAAAAGAGGTAATCTCAGCGCTCTCCAAGGCCAAAAACACAGGGGACCAGACAACACCCCTGGTTGCCTTTTAAACAACTTACATGACATAGTAGACCCACTTGGATCCCTGTTTAAGGACAGCCTGTGGACTGACTATGTTCCAGCAGAATGAATAACAGCAACAGTAATTCCTCTGCACAAAGGGTGACCATCAACCAACCCTGGGAATTCTAGATCCATAAGCTTGACTAGCCTCATCAGCAAGACCATGGAAAGAAAGCATTACCACCTTTATCCTTGTTGATTAGGTCCATAATCTCCAAACTCTGGACTCAACCCACTTCGGACTCATTATGGGTAGATCTTGTCTGCTAAACCAGGTTGACTTCTTTGAGAAGGTCACCAAGGCCCTGGACGAGTGCATACTACCTACCTCGACCTAGACAAGGCATCTGACAATTTCCGACTCTGGTATTAAAGAGAAACTCTACCAGTTGGAAAATAACCCCTACAAATCACCAGATGGGTAGCCAACTGGTTCATTGACAGGAAACATACTGTCAAAGTGGGTAGCAAAAGACCAGTCACCAATGGCGTATCACAGGTTCTGTGCTGGGCCTTTTACTGTTCACATTGGCCTGGACTTCTGAGAATTTGCAGATGGTCTATGGCTGATCAAGTTCGCTGACTATTGCAAATTGGGAGCAGTGATAGTCTCTCCCAACAATGCTAACATACTACAGAAAGGAATAACACAAATGACTGGTGCAAAGCCATGGATTGAAGCTAAATGAAAAAAAAAAAAAAAAAAAAAAAATAGATTACTCCCTTTGGCAAAGCTAATATCCCTGTCAATTACAATACAGAAAGCTACCCTCCAACAGCAGACCCAGTGGTACGTGATCAGAGTACTCAGGCCGACAGCAATCTGAACTTCGACCACCATGTATCCACAGTGGTGTGGAAATTCTTCTAGGTGGCACATCTCATAAGTAAAAGCATGGCATCTAGATCTAAGGCCGTTACTCCATTATACCTGGCCCTAATCAGACCAATAATTGAATAAAAATGCTCAATTTTGCATGAATCTCACCAGACATCTAAAACATTTGTTTGTTTGCTTGTTATTTCCCTGGAACGCTAATTCCACCTAATACGCGGCTTCTCAGTGCTTCTGTGGCTCACTAGTGATATCTGCATTGCTTACTGTACTTATTTCCTTGTTTCACTTGAAAGTAAGTTACTGTTTGTCGTTTTTGCATTTAAGTTACCTGTAACACATTGCACTTAAGTTACCTGGCACTTGCTCACTAAAGCAATTATATAAGTCAGCACTAAAAATTAAAAGCACTACACCCTCACTCCCCACTGGCCCTAGTTTTCAATTATTAAGGAATTCCCAATATTATTCTAGCATGTCCAAAGGTCAGTTGTCAATCTCCTCTCCGGTCCAGCTGGTGAATCTGGGAATCTTGAGGCAATGTTACAACTGCCTCATGTACACAGACAACCCTCTCCTCCTCCCAACAAATTCCAACACATGTGAGAGATGCAACCATATAGCCAAACTGGAGGCTAAGCTCTCTCAACTCAGTACTGGCATAACCAGTCAGGAGGAGAAGGAAACCATACTCACTACAATTCCAGTCTCACATAGACCTACCACGACAGCAAAGCAAACACATAATCACACAAAAACATACTCGGAGGCTCTAAATAAAGATCTGCCAAAGCAGCAGAGACCTCCAAAGCAGACACCCAAGCAGCCGCTACCCCAAAACAAAACACGTGCAACACATATCTCACAAAGCCAGTGTGCCAAACAGTCACAGCCCTTAAGACTAAACAACACACCTGATACACTTGTAATAGGTGACTATCGTCAGGCACACTGACGTCCCGCTCACCAGGCTGAACAAGGAGAGGGTCACGGTGAGCAGCCTGTCGGGTGCTAGGATCCGCCACATAACACAAGCACTCAGGTCACTCCAAGGCAAGTACAAATATGACTCAGTCATTGTCCATGCTGGTGTGAATGACCTGAGACGTACCTCCCTGGACTACATGAAAAGAGACAAAGGAGCTCTCTGAGCACGTAGCCCAGGCTGGTATGACCCTGACCTTGAGTAGCATTTTACCCTCACCAAAAATGATGCCACAATATGAAGACAAGATGATCAATTTCAACAATTGGCTTAAGTACTGGTGTCATTCAAAGGGGATCCAATGCCTGTCAGCTTGGGATGATATGCTCGACAAGCCACGATGCTTCGCTAGGGACGGCTTGCACCTGTCACCCCTGGGCTTTCGGATATTGGCAAAGGCTCTTGCTACCCCCATAGTGCCTTTTTTAGGCAAGGCTCAAAAGACAAACCCACCTCCATAGGTATCACAAGGGATAAGAAACTAAGAGTAATGCTACTCAACGCCAGAAGTCTAAACCTCAAGATGCACGCGTTCGAAACTCTCCTTAGCATGGAGAACATCGATATCTGTGCAGTAACAGAAACCTGGTTCAGGGCTCCCGAGAGCACCCCAGCACTACCAGGTTATACCTCATACCATGCTTTTCGCCCCAAAACTTGGACCGAACCACAAAAGGAGGGAGTATCGATATTCATCAAAGATACCCACACCTCCAGGTTGGTGGCAAAGCACGAAGCATCAGAGACTATCCATGTGCAACTAACAGTGGGTAAAACTGCCTTCCAGTTTATAGCCTGCTACAGACCACCCTCCCAAACCCAGGAACCCCACTCGGCCTTCCTGAGAACACTGGAAAATATGAAGGTCTCACCAAACACCATTATATTGGGCGACTTCAACTACCCAAACATAGACTGGGAGCATTACTCTAGCTCCAACACCCTAGCCCAAAGGTTCCTAGAATTTATAAACTCAAATGCTATGGAACAACTTGTTACCACTCCCACAAAAGAGGGGAAAACATACTGGACCTGATCATCACCAACATGGGGACTCTATGCTCCAGACCAGAAGTGTATCCCTCACTGGTAAGATCAGACCATAAACTAATCTCACTGGATATTCACATCCCGACCCCACCCCCTGCCCAGAAAACCACAGTGAAAAACTTCTCTAAAGCAAATTTTGCACTCCTCAAAACCGAGGTGGAATCCTTCAAAGCCCCCGGGCCTGTGGAAAATACAGCCCAGACCGCAGAATCCTTTATAAACGCATTCTATGAACACCTTCAGGAATGCATGGATCATGCGATCCCAAATAAAACCAAGACCCAATCCTCCAAAGGCAGACGTCCTGTCTGGTGGACCCCAGCCATAAACAAACTATACAATAGAAGGAAGAAGCTACTAAATGATAAAGCAAAATCCCAAAAAGGGAAGGCATCACTGATCAGTATTAGCAAAAAACTACGGGCACACATAAAATTGTCTAAGGCCAGCTTTGAGAGAAAAATTGCACAGGACACGAAGGATAATCACAAGGCTTTCTTTAGTTATGTTAGGAACCTGGGTGGTAATTCCCAGATATGCTCAGAATTAGTCCAGAATGACAAAAAATACACCGAACCCACAGACATTGCCAACATCCTAGCTGACAGGTTCAGCGCAAACTTCTCCCTCCCACCAAAAGGGCAAATATCTATCCCAGCAGAGTGCTGCCCCTGACATCTCAGATGCTCAGGTAAGAGCCGCCTCTCCAAAGCAAAAACACAGCATCAATGGGACCAGATGGTGTCCCGGCTGCGTCCTACATGAACTCAAAGAAGAGCTAAACCCAAACATAAAACTACTGTTCAATCTCAGCCTTACTACAGGATATGTGCCCAAAGAGTGGCGTACAGCAACAGTGGTCCCTCTCCATAAAGGTGGTGCCTCAACGGATCCTGGAAACTATCGCCCCATAAGCCTGACTAGCTTGGTCTGCAAAGCTATGGAAAGGATCATCATGGACCTCATAAATAAAGATATTGGGGACCTACAAACACTGGATCCTACCCAGTTCGGCTTTGTTAAGGGCAGATCCTGCCTCTTAAACCTGGTTGATTTCTTTGAAACAGTCACCAAGGCCATTGACGAGGGGAAGGTGGTCCACACAGCCTACCTGGACCTCGCAAAAGCCTACCTGGACCTCGCAAAAGCCTTCGATACAATACCCCACTCGGGCATTATAGATAAGCTCACCAGCTTAAATATAAACCCCTATGTCACTAGATGGATTGCAAACTGGCTCAAGGACAGAACCCACATGGTTAGAATTGCTGGAGCCATGTCAGACTCCAAACCAGTTACAAGTGGTGTCCCACAAGGCTCAGTCCTGGGACCTCTGTTGTTCGGTATATATTTCTCGGAGGTACAGGCCAACACGGAAGGACTGTGGCTGACCAAGTTTGCAGATGACTGCAAACTGGGTGCCATAATCGACTCTCCAGCCGACACAAGCATCCTCCAAAAGGGCCTCATAGAAACAGACAACTGGTGCCAGAGCCATGGCCTCAAGCTAAATGCCAAAAAGTGTATAGTCATCCCCTTTGGCAAA
Source organism: Protopterus annectens (assembly GCF_019279795.1). NCBI lineage: Eukaryota > Metazoa > Chordata > Ceratodontiformes > Protopteridae > Protopterus > Protopterus annectens. The sequence goes on from NC_056734.1 coordinate 195,888,642, forward strand.
AACAAAGTGCCCACAAATTACCACATACGTGGAAATCCATTAAGTACAGAAGAAGTAATTAGGGACCTGGGGACCCAAGTTGATAGCAATCTCTCATTTGACAACCACGTGGCCAAAGTGGTTAGAAAAACATTTTATATAGCCCACCTAATCATGAAGGGATTCACATCTAGATCACGCGAGCTCATCGTGCCTCTTTACTCATCCCTCATCAGGCCCATAATTGAGTACAATGCCCCTTTTGGGATGTACCTTACCAGACACCTGCAGCAACTGGAAAGACCCCAAAAGTACCTCACCAAGAGGATCAAAGGGCTCAAACAGATGCCATATGCTGCCCGGTTAAAGAAACTCCAGCTCTACTCAGTGGCATACCGCCTGTTCAGAGGAGATCTGTGCCTGACGTATAAAGCCATGTCCAACCCGGAATTAATGGACATGCTGCACCTCAGAAAATCCAAATCCCATCGAGCTACGCGCTCGAGAGACTTGAACCTCAGCACTGAAATAAATAGGACATGCTGGAGGGACAGATTCATAACCCAGAGGCTCCCTTCACTCTGGAATAAAATCCCAGTCCAGGTTAGGCAGAGTCCCTCATTGACTCTCTTCAAGAGGAATCTTGATGAGTGGATGGGAGATCGTAGGTTTACCCCGGGTATCACTTCTGTGTCACTGTTAGATAGAGGCACAGTATACTAACCTCAAAAAAGGGCATAGCAAAATAAATTTAAAATGGGTGGCGAAAGCCAAACACATTCTGGCTAGGCTTATAAATGCCCTAGGGCAGATAGCCTAGTATGAACCTATGAACAGCTGGAGACACCACGGAGTTTTTTTTTTACCAAGAAAATACAGTGTACACAAAACAAGTCAGACATAGAAAGACCGAAAGCCCTAGCACTGTGTTATGTCTCCTACAGACTGCTAAGGAGTGCCTGTGCCTGGCTTACAGGGCAATCTCTGGCCCAGCCCTGAAGGAAATGTTACACACTCAAATTAAACTGTAGGAGGATGGCGCAATCTTAACCCAGCATCCGACATATAGCTCTCTCTCCAGCATGATTTGCTCATCTCCCAGAGTCTACCCCCTTCTCCGGAACAAGCTTCCCATTCACGTCAAGCAAAGCTCCTCCCCGACCCTCTTCAAATGCAACCTAGATCAATGGATGGGTAATCATAAATTCTCTCCTGGGATGGTGCCCACATCCTCAGGGACAGAGGCTGTCGGTATCAATTACCATACGATAGACTCACACCTCTATGAACTTCAGTCACTTAACTAATGACAACTGGGGAAACTCAGGGTAAATATGGCTAGGCTTGTAAGGGCTCGAGCCAATAACCTAGCAACCTCCTCTGAACCCAAGAACAACAAAATATAAGCAAGCAAGTATGCAAGTCAGACTACTATTTGAGTATACAGGGGTAATAAAGATGAACTAGGCTGAATGCCCCTGTGGGCCACACCAAGCTTAGCCAACTTCCCCCCTCCATGCTTGAATCAACCCTTCTCACTTGGCCAGAGATGCTTCCCATCCATCCCACGGTCAGCAACCAAACATCAACTGCATTATACCACAGACAACCTGAGGTGAACCATGCATGGGACAAAGCACCCAGGAGCTGCCTTTGTCCACAAGCAGCGCAGGGAGCAGTCCTAGGGCAAACACTCTGCCTCCCATCTATAGAGCCAAGCCATGCCTGAACAGGGATGAACCCAACCCCATGTGAATGGGGGAGTCCATCCCCAAACAGCAGCATCCTCCACAAGATAAATCCTTCCCTCCAAACCTGTCAGCCAGTGCTAAAGAGGTCCCAATCCCCAGACCAAGCACCTCTGATGCCATCTGACCCACCAGTGTGCAGCAAATCATCAGCATTGGGTCAGAGGATACCCTGCACACCAGACACAGGCCATCTTTCAGTAGCCTGCAGGACACAAAGCACAGTGACAGGGTTAAGAGTCAATCCCTGTAGGCTATGCCATTCAAGTCCTGCATTCTGCCAGCTAAGTATCTCAGCGGGCACCCCAACCACCACATATGTCTGGACACATGCCAAAAGGGGCTCCAGCCCAATAAGGGGAGAGCAAAAAGGGGCAATAACATCCCTAGATCAAGGCACAACCCCTCCCAGCCCACAAGGTGTGCAACACAGAAGCCCCCATAGGCACATGCCAGGTCACCGTCCACACAAGCTCTGAAATCCCAAACTGGGTCACCTCCCAGGGACATATCAATGGGATAGCTCCCTGGGACAGATGACCTCTCCAAGGATAACAATGCTAGTTCACGACTTTGGCACTAGCAATATACTTGGGACAAACCCCCTTCAGGATGGCCAAATCATTTGGGGATTGAATGTCTGCTCCCAGCTTGCAGTCATCTGCAAGCTTTGCCAGAGCCTTTTGGTACCGACTTTTACTTCAAACAAAGTAGATGCCAAATAGGAGACATCCCAGCAAAGAACCCCAGAAGACTCCACTGGTGCCTGGTCGCTTTGTGGAAGTAATTTTCCCTATTTTGATTTCGTATCACATCTGTGAGCCAGCTGACAATCCAGCAGGTGACATAGGGATTTACTCCCAGTTTATTTAGCTTTTCTACTATGCCTGCTGATTGAGGAACGGTGTCAAATCCTTTGACAAGGTTGAGGTATGAGGTGTGTACCACTTTACCTTAAACCATTGCTTTGGGAACCTCTTAAAAAATGAACTAAAATAAAATGTAAGATATAACAACAACAAAAGATAAAATGGGGTAATGGGACATTACATTTTAATATTTATAACTGCTGACGTGCACAAAAATTAAGGTTGTAAGAACTGTAGTTTTTACTGAAGTATGCAAGATTACTGTTTTAACTGTGTTATGTAACCATCAACTATTAATGAAATTTTCAAACAAAATTTCCTCATCTAATACCAATCCCTTCTGCAGTATGAAGATGCACCAGTTTAGCAAGATCTTTAAGAAACACCACTTCTGCAGCATCAAATGTCTTGGCGACAAATATTTTACCAGAAACAAAACTATCCATTTCCTTCCGTCTTGAAAAAAATCAAGCGCCTCACTTCATGTTTAAGCTGCATATCTCAACTATCCATTTTCGCAGAATGTCTAGATTTTTATTGCATATTTTTGGTCTGTGCCTTCTAAAAATGTAGTTTTCTGACAAATCAAAGAAAACATTAAAGGACATACTTTCCAAGCTTATAAGAACAAGATTTAAAAATCCGTTGCTATTTTGGGGCCTTTGTCCTCCAGTTTATTTCAGGCTTTGTCCAGATTTTCTTGCACTAAAAAAGGCTGAGAGGTATGTTAAGCTGCTACTGCAGCAGTAATCATTCAAACATCCACTGTTATGATGCATTTATTTACACAACTGTTCTACATTCATCATACTGATCACTGCAGCAGTAGCCTTACCTATATGGGTAGATTACCCTAGCTTACAACATTTGGGAGGTGGAAGAGGAGGGGTCCAGAAGCCTCTGGACTATGGTCTTAGCAAAGCCTAATCTAATCCAAGAGGAAGGATCAAGCTTGCAGTGCTTTGTAAATACAAAATATGTACACATGACCAAGTTGCTGCTTCTACGATACCTCTTGAATCCAACCCTTTCCAAAACGCTATAGCTTATACCAAGCCTCTGGTAGAGTGAGCCTGTCTGGAACATCTTTGTTGTGGTGAGAACAACAAAAGGTAATAACAAGACAACCATATAGAAATATGTTTAGACAAAGGTTGTCCCTTCTTACTTTCACAAGAAATGAACAACTTATCTGAAGATCTGAAAGATTCTGTACTGTCAGACATCCAAGATATGGAGTATCCTTTCTCCATCGTTGGGTTCAGGAAGGAAACTAACACAATTTTAAGAATAAAAGAAGGATTCGTTGTCAAAGAAACTCTCTCTGTGGAAAATGAGATAAGGTTGACTCACCATAACTAAAATTATGTTAATATGGTTTGTGATGTATAATGCTTGCAACAAAGACTGTCAATATGGTTTGCTTTTATTTATACAAAATGTATGATTGTTTTAAAGAAACCTCTTTATTAAATTATAATTTTGACATAGACAAACAGTCATCTAGGTGAAGAACCTCAACTCTCCCTGATCTGTTGGTTCACATGGAACAAGTGTTAAACTTCTCCAACACAACATTAAGATCCTGAGAAGGAGCTCATTTTCTTTTAAGACAGACATTCAAAAACATTTTCATATCAGAATGAACCAAAAGCCTGATCTGTAAAAAGACATGCTGAAATGTCCAATAAAAAGAAACATCATGGAGAGGTAAGAAAGGCCAAAGGATAGTGACTCTTAAAAACATTGTAAAACCAGAGAAACACTAGCCCTAAAAGGGTGATGGTGATGTTGTTGGTACCAACTAGAAAACATTTTCCTTTTGCTAACATATGATTTTTCAGACTTTCCTGCCTACGTTAATACCACTACAAGTCCTCCGTAAACAGAGGCCTAAAAGGGAATCAAAACCCAATCATCCAGGCAGTCAGCTGGGGTGCGTCAAACCTTTCTGTTCTAATGTGAGTAGATCCATTCTGGGAGGACGCTTGTAGTAAATTACCCCTGGCCATTTCCAAAAGAAGGGAGAACCACTGTTGCCAGAAGGGAGTCACTAGAATGATCTTGGGGGATCCCTTTCAAAGTTCCCTGGATATCAGTGGAAAGGAAGGAAAATCCTGTCAAAGAAAAGGAAAAGGCATCTGTCTTTCAGGCCTTCTTGCATGGAATCCTGGAACAGAATTTTGCCAGCTGATTGTAAAGAGAGGTGGCAAACAGGTCTACATGAGAACACCCAAAGATGGATCAAATCTTCGAAAATCCCCTGATCTAGCTTCCATTCGGGAGAGTCAGCCCTTGTCCTGCTCAGCTTGTCTGAAACAAAATTTGGCTCCAACTAGATGTAGGATGAGCACAGAGCGAATTATGCTATAAAGCCATATCCCAACCTAATGCGGCTAGTCTGCAAAGGATTAAGAGCTGGTTCCCCTTGCTTGCTTATGTACTGCATGACTGTGGTATTATCTGCAACAACTTGAAAAGGTCCATGGGACCAAAGAGGATTCAGATACATGAGCATCTTGATTAGATCAAGCATCTCCTTTCTATTTATGTGCTTGTGTGTCCTTGGTTTTACAAAAACATTATATTTGTATCCCTCCTGAAACTGCTCCCAAAGCAAAATCCAATGAGTATGTGGTGGCCGAGTGCTTTGGAGAAGGAGTGGAGAAAGGAAGACATGGATTTATGAACATTTGTCATCTCCACCAGATGTTTTTTCTTCTGGCAAATTCCAGAACTGGGAAAAGAAACTATAATGGTTCCTGGTGCTGGAACTACAGAGACTACAAATACCATTCTGTCTCTCATGCGGAGTCTTACCAGGAGTGTTAGACACACAGATGTCATGAGACCCACAAACCTGAGGTATTCCCTTGCAGGGGCCAAAGTCAGAGTGGAAAACCCTAAAAATAGATCTAAATCTAATTTTTTTTCTTGGGAAAGAAAAGCTCTTTTGAAAAAGACTGCAAAGATGAGAAAGTCTATATATGGAAAAATGTGCACTCTGTACCTGCAATACTACAATTGGAGCTAGACACTTTATGAACACTCTTTAGTTCAGTCCAAAAAGTGTAAGGCAGAGACAGGGTTGCCAGACATCCCTATTTGAGCGGGATTGTCCCGGATCAGCAGCCCAATCCACAGTCCCGCACTGCCTGTTTAAATCCCAGTGAACCAGCCCTCCGCTTTTTTGATTGGCCCGTATACAGACATACGGGCCAATCAAAAATCACTAAACACGGAGCTGCTTGTGTTTAATGTGGAACATCAGGCAGTTCTGCATTAAACACAGCTCCGTTTTCGATTTGCTCGTATATCGGCATACGGGCCAATCAAAAATTGGTAAACACGGAGCTACTTGTGTTTAATGCGGAACTGCTTGATGTTCCGTATTAAAACAGAAGTAGCTCCGTGTTTAAAGACCTTAAGACTTTTATTTTTTTTTTTTGGTCCTCACTTTGTCCCTACCCGGCCAGCTTGAAATCTGGCAACCCTGGGTAGAGAGCTGATAATGTACTTAACGCTGCTTCATGGATGTGATGGTGTTTACATACTGAAAAGAAGTTTTTTTTCATGCTTTCATCTTCAAGTAACATTTTAATACCCCTGCCTCAACTGTCATCTACACAGAAGTACTGATGTTTTATGACCAAATTCTAACTTCCTTGCTATGACTTTTCACATCAGAACTGGAAGGTTGTGAAACTCCCTACCACTACGGGTAAGACGCTTGAATTCTTTGGCATTCTTTCTAGATGCTTGGTTGGGGGAATAGGGTATTTAACCCTAGGATTTAAAAGGGAACACTATTAAAGCCAACACAGAGACTCAGTCTAGACCTTAAAACATTATTGCACATACATAAGATACTTAAAATTCTTTTACACTACCCAAACCACTAAAAAGGTACACATCATTACTACTCCATTTATAGAGAGGTACTTTTTTTCTAGATTAAATTCCTTTCATCCACACCTATAATTTAGTCATAAAGACAGGGGAACACGTAGGAATTACAAATTGAAGATGCACATATTTGTATGAAACCTGGGACTGCTGAATGTTTTTTCTAGTCTCTCAACAGATAAACACACACATTTTCATTTTTCTTTGCAAAACTTAAGTGGAAAACAGACTTGGTGCTAACCCACAAAAGGCTTCTATTAAACAAATTTTCCTACAGCCAGTGATAAAGAACCACCGAGAAGCAGGCCGCTCCTGTGGTGGCAACAGTAACACTTCAATACAGGTCTACAGCTAGTGCACTCAATTCTCAAATAACTGGTCACAGTCCCTAGGGAATTACTAAAATCCTGAAGTTTAAGTCACAGTAATGTGAAACTTCTCTAAACTACATCCCTGACAAGAAGCCTGGAGACAAATGCACAAAGACTCAAAGCAATTCCATTTGATAACAGCTCAGAACCGCTGTTACAGTGCAGTAATATCTAGAAACACACTCACTCACTTCCATGCAAGTGCTGATGGTGTGAATTAAAGGCTCGTCACATCTTTGACATTCACAGCAGAGTGGTGTCGGCACTCTGACCCTGCTGAGCTACACTGAATCTTTTCACAAAGAAGTGTAGGAAAGGTTGGCATTAACAAAGATAAATCATACTGTTTAGTACAAGTAAAAGCCTAAATGTTAACTGGTTTTATCCGTTTGTCTGCCACGTTCACCATATTTTGTTTCAACACAACAAAGGTCATATGATAAATTAGCTGGTAAATGTTTAATATTCTGAGACTTAGTGGGAGTCCGGGAATAGTAAAACTGAATAACTGAAAAGTAGGACATACATACACCAAGTCCGAAACTCCATAGTTATACCATTTTTTCCAAGGTATGATGATTGCAGAGTAAATAAATCAAATTTCATGGAGTGTTGGCAGCTTGCTCCCCCTACAAAATCAACTTTAAAAAGGGGAATGGCAATCTTCAAAATTCAGTCATCTGAACTTTTGGACTTTTTTCCCAGCATTCCAAGGCTAGCACTCAGGAGTCTTGAAATTTTCAGTATGGTGCCAAATCAGCTATGGATACACCCACAGTGCAGTGCGACATGGGCTATATTTTCATACAGCAAAAGTGGTAATCAGAATGCAGAACTGTGCAGATACTGCACATATGCACAAATTACTTAACAACAATGCATATGACAAGCTGCAAGACCAACAGTGAACTTGGTCAAGTGCACTTTACTAAGCTTATAATAAACTAGAATTTCCTAGTAAATGTTTTATCTACTTTTTGTGATCTTAAAAAAATAAACACTACTACACTCTGTCATAATCGGAGACATGGCTGAAAACAGTCCTTGGTACATCTCACTCAGTTAACAAAAAACTACATGAAATAATAAATAAACTAACTTCTATTAACGAAACATCTAAATCTCCTCACGACTTCTAACACAAAATAAACCAGCAGTAGGTATATGCCATATTTACTATTCAGGAATTAGAAATGCTAATCAAAATGAAACAGAGTTCACAGGCTTCACATAAAAGTAAGAACTAGCACAAAGATTTAATGGACACAATTCAAGTTATTAATTTCATCACTCATAAAATGCATACTTCCAGTTAGGTCAGCAATACAAGTAATAACCTCAACTACTGTTGCAAATCGACTTTTAAAAGCACCTAATTCGCTAAATAAAAGAAGGCACAAGTGCCTCCTTCATGACTTGCCCTGGGTGCCACAGTGGAGTAACACTTGAACAATTAACCACATGCATAGTACAGATAAACAGTTAGAAGTGAGCTGCGTCTGAATATTCACTTGATGTGATCACAAAACATGCTTCCTTCAAAGAAAAATATGACAACAAAAGACTGGCCCCCAAGAGGACTGACTTGTGCATTTCTAATAAGACGTACTGTACTGCTGCAGCAAACCAGAGTCTGGCCTTGCAGCCACCTACCAAATTTATACCCTAAACTCCCCAATTTTACCTCATATTTCTGCCCTGTCCCTTTTTTTCTGGTAAATCACTGAGGGTTAAAACAATTAAACAGTGTACATTGGAGTTTTACTCTTCAAAAAAATGTATGTTGATGCAGTGCCTGTTAATTCTAAGCTAGACTAATTTAAAAATGTTCCTTTAGTATTGCTGGGGCTATACTCCACAGAATAACCATTTTACATGGTCATTTGTAAAAAGAGGAGCCCCTCAACAGTGCCAGCAACCCACACGCTGCCTTTAACAAAACATCTCAAGGCTAGCGCAATTACAAAGAGGTTACACAATAAAATAATTGATAGTGTAAAAAAACAAACAGTCTCTCTCTAACCATCCCTACTAATTTACTTTTCATTTTACCATTTGTAAAGGTACTAATCTGCTTGTGCGCCAGTGTGATGGTAATGATATTACATAGCTCTCAAATGTCCCTCTCTTCATATTTTTGCTCTGGCCCTCATTAATTTTTTGACTTTCTGGTAAATCACCAAGGATTGCATTCAATCACTGCCAAACATCAGAAAGCCTGTACTACACAGTAGCCACAGCGCAACTGCTATCAGGATACCACTCAGGGCAATAAAGTGTGGAGAGAGACTAAGGGCAGAAAACAGGAACAATATTTAAATGGATATTGGCACAAAACAGACTACATAAAGTACTTCTGTCCCATACACTCACACGTCATTTTCAGAATACATAAAACAAAGCCAATGTCTTAAATACTACACAAAGCATAGTGTATTCCAGTACTATAGAGTGATTAAATGTGGACGAAATATTAAGTTACACATTATGTACATAAATACACAAAAAAAGGCGATCATATGGAAATGCGGTCAGTAAATGAGCGGACGGTCACATAATGGTTTATTTAGTTATTTAAGAGATATGACTATTTGCTTTATGTATTCTGAAAAAGTCTGTTATGTGTAGGACTAAAGTATTTAACACACAGACTCTGTGCTATTCATTGTTTAAGTATGAAACTGTCTGGCATTGTCACACGCCCAGCCATGCCGACAGCTGCAAGAAAACAAAATGTTGCATCTTAATCTGAACTGTCAATTTAAGAGAAGGGGTGCTAAATGGGAATTTAGCGAGTTTCTGAATCTTAAAATGTTACATACAGACATGCAAGACAGCTTCTCTGTGCAGAAAAGACAGTGAAATTATGACTCTCTCAAACACCGCAGTGTGTTAAGGTACAACCTGCCAGCACCATAGCCTAGTATGAACCTATCTGCCGTAGGGCATTTATAAGCCTAGCCAGAGTGTGTTTGGCTTTCACCACCCATTTTAAATGAATTTTGCTATGCCCTTTTTCAAGGTTAGTATACTGTACCTCTAACAGCGATACAGAAGTGATACCCGGGGTAAACCTACCATCTCCCATCCACTCATCAAGATTCCTCTTGAAGAGAGGAAATGAGGGACTCTGCCTAACCTGGACTGGGATTTTATTCCAGAATGAAGGGAGCCTCTGGGTTATGAATCTGTCCCTCCAGCATGTCCTATTTATTTCAGTGCTGAGGTTCAAGCCTCTCGAGTGCGTAGCTCGATGGGATTTGGATTTTCTGAGGTGCAGCATGTCCATTAATTCCGGGTTGGACATGGCTTTATAGGTCAGGCACAGATCGCCTCTGAGCAGGCAGTATGCCACTGAGTAGAGCTGGAGTTTCTTTAACCGGGCAGCATATGGCATCTGTTTGAGCCCTTTGATCCTCTTGGTGAGGTACTTTTGTGGTCTTTCCAGTTGCTGCAGGTGTCTGGTAAGGTACATCCCAAAAGGGGCATTGTACTCAATTATGGGCCTGATGAGGGATGACTAAAGAGGCACGATTACCTCCCATGATCTAGATGTGAATCCCTTCATTATTAGGTGGTGGGCTACATAAAATGTTTTTCTAACCACTTTGGCCACGTGGTTGTCAAATGAGAGATTGCTATCAACTTGGGTCCCCAATTACTTCTTCCGTACTTAAATGGATTACCACCTATGTGGTAATTTGTGGACACTTTGTTTTTGCCAAAGGGGATGACTATACACTTTTTGGCGTTTAGCTTGAGGCCATGGCTCTGGCACCAGTTGTCTGTTTCTATGAGGCCATTTTGTAGGATGCTTGTGTCGGCTGGAGAGTCGATTATGGCGCCCAGTTTGCAGTCATCTGCGAACTTGGTCAGCCACAGCCCTTCCGTGTTAGCCTGTACCTCCGAGAAATATATACCGAACAAGAGAGGTCCCAGGACTGAGCCTTGGGGGATGCCACTTGTAACTGGTTTGGAGTCTGACATGGCTCCAACAATTCTAACCCATGTGGGTTCTGTCCTTGAGCCAGTTTGCAACCCATCCAGTGACATAGGGGTTTATATTTAAGCTGGTGAGCTCATCTATAATGCCCGAGTGGGGTATTGTATCGAAGGCTTTTGCAAGGTCCAGGTAGGCTGTGTGGACCACCTTCCCCTCGTCAATGGCCTTGGTGACTGTTTCAAAGAAATCAACCAGGTTTAAGAGGCAGAATCTGCCCTTAAAGCCAAACTGGGTAGGATCCAGTGTCTGTAGGTCCCCAATATCTTTATTTATGAGGTCCATGATGATCCTTTCCATAGCTTTGCAGACCAAGCTAGTCAGGCTTATTTGGGGCGATAGTTTCCAGGATCCATTGAGGCACCACCTTTGTGGAGAGGGACCACTGTTGCTGTACGCCACTCTTTGGGTACATATCCTGTAGTAAGGCTGAGATTGAACTTTTAGTTATGTACTTACCATAACTTTAGATGTATGGGATCCATCTCGCCTACATTCTCTACAGATGGGTTCGGAGCCGATCCTCGGCTCCGACTCGGCGCTATACTATAGAACGCAGTCTCTTATTGGCTGAGTTACCTCATATCCCAGGATGCACCACCACTACCTCCCCAGATCTCGTTTGTTCGCACTCATATCCACAGAGACATACTATTGTCATAACATACTCAGGTCTTTCAAGAGAGGAAAGAAAACAGATTCGGACCGTCCGGTCTCTCCTGGTCTACAAGGCAGGGGGATGGAGGGTGGGTCATTAGGAATGTAGGCGAGATGGATCCCATACATCTAAAGTTATGGTAAGTACATAACTAAAAGATGTAATGTGATCCTATCTCGCCTACATTCTCTACAGATGGGACAGCGTCCCTAGCACCTAATTCCCGGGTGGCTCATTGGAAAACACTCCTGAGTACTGTGGAACCGAAGGAAGCTCGACCCCTGGATGCCACATCTAATTTGTAGTGAGAAACAAAGGTGTGTTAAGATGTCCACGTGGCAGCTGCACAAATATCGCTAATAGAGAGCTTGGAATGAAAGGCTACCGAAGTGGCCATAGCTCTAGTGGAATGAGCTTTTACGGGAGCTATGAGCTGCTTGTTTGAGATGAGATAAACGTGAGTGATGCAGTCCCTGATCCACTTGGCAATAGTGCCTTTAGTGATGGCTTTGCCTAATCTGTTATCTGAAAAGGACACAAACAGTTGATCTGATTTTCGAGCTTTGTGTGTCCTATCCAAATAGAAGCGCAATTGCCTCTGCACATCTAAGCAGTGAAAAGTGTATTCAGCTCTGTTGGAATATTTGGGAAAGAAGACCGGCAGCTCCATTGATTGCTGTAGACAGAAACTAGAACAAACCTTGGGTATAAAGGATGGGTTTGTCCTAAGAGATGCTCTATCCTTGTGGAACACTAGGCAAGGTGGTTTAACACATAGAGCCTGAAGCTCTGAAACCCGTCTTGCTGAAGTAATAGCAACTAGAAGTGCAGTTTTCCAAGAAAGGAATTTGAGGTCGCAGGTAGCTGCCGGCTCAAAGGGCGGCGAGGTTAAGGCACCTAATACCACGTTCAGATCCCACGGAGGTGCAGGTTGGGAAATGGGGGGTCGTAAAAGCCAAGCTCCTTTAATAAAGGCTTTACAAAGCTTGTCGCTCATTAAGGGAGGTTGCACATTTTCATGAAAATTAGAAATAGCCGCCAATTGTACCTTAATGGTAGATACTGAGCAGCCTTGCTGGAACAGGGAGGCTAAAAATTTGAGTACTTCAGATATCGAGGCTGTCATTGGGTCTAATCCTCGGAGCTGGGCCCAAATAGCAAATCTCTTCCATTTACTGCTATATATTTTCTTCGTAGAAGTCTTGTGGGCTGAAGACAAAATGTGTATGACTTCAGGAGCCAGAGAGTGGGTCCTAATTATGGTTGGAAGAGGAGTAGCCAGGCTGTCAACTTCAACGAATGGAGGGACTGATGGAGTTGTCCTGACTGGTGAGTCAGCAGGTCCGGAACTTGGTCCAGGAACCAAGGACCCTCCAATGCATATCTGTGAAGGAAGGGGAACCAGATTTGTCGAGGCCAGTATGGGGCGATTAAAATCATCTTGCTTTTCAAGCGAATCGCCTTCTGAATCACCTTGGGGAGAAGGTGAACCGGTGGAAAGGCGTAAAGCAGACCGGAGGGCCAATCGTGGACAAGAGCGTCCTTGGGAATCCCCCCCGAAAGTGGGGTTAGAGTGAAGAAGTGATGACACTTCGCATTGAGGGGGTTTGCAAAGAGATCGCAACAGGGGACTCCCCATCTCGTGAAAATCTGTGTTGTCACTCTGTTGTTCAAGGACCACTCGTGAGGGGAGAGAATAGTTCTGCTCAGTCTGTCGGCTAACACATTGGACTTCCCCGGAATGTGCGTTGCCATTAGAAAACGCTTGGTAGCAATCGCCCAGTCCCATGGCCTCTCTGCAAAGGGGATAGGACCTGGTTCCTCCTTGTTTGTTTAGGTACCAGACTACCGACATGCTGTCGGATTGAATGGCAATTGTACCCTGGGGGAGGTGATTGTGCAGTGCTTGCAACGCTAAGAGCACCGCCCTCATCTCCAGGATATTGATATGAAGAAGACTCTCGTCAGGGTGCCACGTGCCTTGGACCGACCTGTCCAGATAATGACCCCCCCACCCTGTCTGGGAGGCGTCCGTAGTCAGCGTGGCAGAGGGGAGTGGCTGGACGAAGGGTCGCCCTTGATTCAGGTTGGGGGTTATAAGCCACCAACGGAGATCCTGTTTGCACGTGTCCGTGATCAGAATGTGGTGACTGAGGGGAAGGTCCTGATAAGACCACTGGGCCGAGAGGAGCCACTGAAGTATCCTCATGTGCAACCTTGCCAAGGGGACCAGAAGAATGGTGGCTGCCATGGAGCCCAACAGTTGCAGGACCATTCTTGCTGGAGCTCGACGCCTGAGGAGCAGAGTTCGGACTTGGGACTGAAGCGCTATGATCCTTTCTGCAGGAAGATAGACTCGCATCTGCCTTGAGTCTATTTCTGCACCGATGAACAGAATACGCTGAGATGGTTGCAATACAGATTTTGACCAATTGAAGGTGATTCCTAAGGAATTGCCCAGTGTTATCGTGGCTGCCAAATTTTGCAAGAGTAGATGCCTGGAGGCGGCAGTTAGGAGCCAGTCGTCTAGGTATGGAAACACCTGGAATCCTAGACTTCTCAAGTGAGCAGTCGCGACTGCCAAACATTTGGTAAACACCCTGGGGGCTGTGGTGAGACCAAAGGGCAGCGCTCGGAATTGAAAATGACTGTCTCCCAGGCTGAAGCGTAAGTGTCTCCTCGACGCCTGATCCATCAGAATGTGATAGTAGGCTTCTTTGAGGTCTATGGAGCACATCCAGACTCCTTTCTCCAACAGTGGGAGAATGGATTGTAAAGTGACCATCCGGAATTTGGACTTTTTTACAAATCGGTTGAGTTTGCTGAGATCCAAAATGGGTCTCAAGTCCCCGGTCTTTTTTGGCACCAAAAAGAATCTTGAGTAAGTCCCTAATCCGGCCTGGTCTGCGGGGACAGGTTGGATGACTCCTTTTTGAAGCAGCTTTGAAACTTCTTCGGCTGCATGATCCCGCTGACTGGGTGGTGGGTCCGGGATTCTTTGGACTGGTGGGGGTGGTTGAAGAAAGGGGATGGAGTAACCTCCGGCAAGGATTCGAAGCACCCATTGGTCCTGAGTAATGTTTTCCCAGGCCTTTAGGTGCTTGAAAGCGACCCCGACTGGCTGCGGAGCTGCACAGTCGGGCACTCTTTCAGGGATGCTGGAAGGAGGAGGAGCCACGAAAGGACTCGCGGTCTCCAGTGTTGCGGGGGCCTCCGCCGCCTCTGGGACGGCGTCTCCTGAAAAATTTCCCCTCCTCTGCCTCTAGAAGGGGATCGCTCTGCTGCGGCGAGTAAGGCTTCTGAGACTTACGGAACCACATCTTCCCTCCCCTCCTGGCCTTGGGATAAGGCCTGACAGGAGTGGAAAAACGGGCCCCCACGGCAGCCAAGGTCTTACCCTCCTGCTCGCAGCGAGTCAACGTGTCCTTTACCTTGGGACCAAACAAAGAGGACCCATCAAAGGGGGCGTCGGCAAAGGAAGACTTAAAGGCCTCCGCAAAATGACACAGGCGTAACCAGGCTTGTCTCCGAAGAGCAACACCTGTTCCCGCCGCTCTACTCGCCCCTTCGGCCACATAGGAAATGAGCCTCATGGACGAATTAGATAAAGAGGATAGGGTAGCCAACTGAGAATTAACTGTCTGCGTTAATTGATCAGGTAAGTTACCCGAGAGGGCATCCGACAGCTCCTTGATCAGATCCCTCTGTAGTCTGGTGAAGTGTGCCAAGTAATTCAGAGACCTTAACGTAAAGGCCGCTGAAGTAAGTGCGCTTGCGTCGATCCATGCTCCTAGACTCCTTATTAGGGGGATGGATGGACGTCGAAGCCTCTGCCACATCTTGTTGGGTGGCAGATGCCACCACCATAGCATCTACAGCCACACCCTTAGATAAGAACTCCTTGTCCGGGGGTGCTGAAAGAAACTTGTTGGGACGAGCTGGCACCGGTTCCACAGAATCCGGGTGTTCCCACGCCCTTTGAGAGATCAAATCCAGAAGCTCGTCGAAGGGCGGAGACACCCAGGAGGCGGAGGGCTGAGCCCCGAAGGCCTTGAGGAACACCGACTCCTCAGCGGAAGGGGGTTTGGATTGCCAATCGCCTCGGTGTTTAAGGATTTCTAAGATGTCAGCGAAGGAGACATCTTCCGATGACTACTTTGGGGACCCCTCCGCATCATCGAGGTCAGTATCTGACGTGAGGGACTCGTCAGGGGAGTCGACGTGCTTCCTCTTACACAGTCTCTTCCTGGGTGGTTCCTCCGAAGGAGAGTCGGAGGAACCTCCAGGAAGAAGGGAACCACCAATGGGGGTAACCTCAGGCCCAGGGGCTCCGCTGTCGCGAGACAGGGGGACTCCAGAAACGCCAGTCCCCACATCCAAGGAAGGGGGTGGTGGTGGAAAGGTCGAAGTGGCCAAAGAGGATTTGGCTAAGGCACTTCTTCTCATGGCATCGAAGGCAGGACCCCCAGAATCCTGGGAAGGTGCTATCCCCGAGGCCACAACAGCAACAGGAGCCCCCGCAGCCGGCCGACCGAGAGAGGCTCGGAACCGAAGGGTCGGATCAGCCTCCCCCCCGGGGCCGACTGAGGAAGTTCGTGTACCGAACCCCGACCCAAGGGACGGAGTTGAAGTTAGAGTCGGAGCCGACTCGATAACTTCGACCGGATCCACCAACACCGACTCCAACGGCGCCGAGGCTGTCGGAGGAGGAATGGTAGTAGAAGAATAGGGGATCGGCTCCAAAGCCAACTGGGCAGGAGTCGAGATCAATTTAGCAAAGACCGGTGACTGGAAGAGCTTCTGCAGCACCCTATCTACGTCCGAAATCGGACATCCTTGAAGAACGGGAGGAGACCGATCGGGTCCGAGTCGACTTCTCCGCCGGCTCCGAAAGAGTAGGGGACCGGCTCCGTACAGGCTCGAGACGTATCGGCGCCGAGGGAGATCCCACTATTGCAATCTCCCTCGGAGCCGATGTGGACTTCGGCTCCGAAGAGGAAGTGTCTGAGCGGGCAATCCTCATCGGCTCCGAAGTCAGTGGAGCCGATGAAGGTGACCCACCTCTCGATGTCCGAGCTCTCTACTCCAAGGTCAGGGGAGTCGAGGCTGGAGGCATCGAGGCAGACCGTTCCGCCCTCGGCTCCGAAGTCCGTGGAGCCGACGGAGAAGCCTGCCTAGACTTTTTGGCTGTCGGTTCCGACGGGCTGGTCGGAGCCGACGATTTTTTCTTCTTTGCAGAAGGGGAAGAAGAGGACAATGCTTCCTCAAACGAAGGGGCAATGAGCCCTTTTAAAATCAATTTGTTTTTCCTCTCTTGGAGGACTCGAGAGGAAAAAGCGTGGCAAACGCTACAAGACTCCTGTAGGTGTTTAGGGCCTAGACAATAGACACACAGGGAATGATCATCTGTGATTGACATCTTATAGCTACACTTGACACATTTTTTGAAACCAGAGGGTCTATGTTCTTTAGCCATGGTTTCGACAATTAACAATACAGACTAGCAAGAAAAAACACTGAAACAGCTAGGCTCTAACTCAAACGCCTAAGGTAGGGCTAGGCCCCTCTAACTTAAACGGAACCTTCCTACTCGACAAACAAACACAATTTACCACAAAAAATTATCTAAACACCAACGTACAACAACAATAGCTGTTAAAACAGCTTTTGGGTGAGTTTCAGAAAAAAATCTGACAGAAAAGATTTCAAACTAGAGGTACTTAGCTCAGCCAAGTCAGAGACCACGTCTATGCTGGAAAGCGGCAAACGAGATCTGGGGAGGTAGTGGTGGTGCATCCTGGGATATGAGGTAACTCAGCCAATAAGAGACTGCGTTCTATAGTATAGCGCCGAGTCGGAGCCGAGGATCGGCTCCGAACCCATCTGTAGAGAATGTAGGCAAGATAGGATCACATTACATCAGTAGTTTTATGTTTAGGTTTAGTTCTTCTTGGAGTTCATGTAGGACGCAGCCTGGGACACCGCCTGGTCCCATTGATGCTGTGATTTTTGCTTTGGAGAGGGCGGCACTTACCTGAGCATCTGAGATGTCAGGGGGACAGCACTCTGCTGGGATAGATATTTGCCCTTTTGGTGGGGGGGGGGGGGGGAGAAGTTTGCGCTGAACCTGCCAGCTAGGATGTTGGCAATGTCTGTGGGTTCGGTGTATTTTTTGTCATTTTGGACTAATTCTGAGCATATCTGGGAATTCCCACCCAGGTTCCTAACATAACTAAAGAAAGCCTTGTGATTATCCTTAGTGTCCTGTGCAATTTTTCTCTAGAAGCTTGCCTTAGACAATTTTATGAGTGCCCGTAGTTTTTTGCTAATACTGGTCAGAGATGCCTTCCCTTTTTGGGATTTTTGCTCTATCATGTAGTAGCTTCCTCCTTCTATTGTATAGTTTGTTTATGGCTGAGGTCCACCAGACAGGACGCCTAACTTTGGAGGATTGGGTCTTGGTTTTATTTGGGATTGCATGATCCATGCATTCCTGAAGGTGTTCATAGAATGCGTTTATAAAGGATTCTGCAGTCTGGGCCGTATTTTCCACAGGCCCGGGGGCTTTGAAGGATTCCACCTTGGTTTTGAGGAGTGTGAAATTTGCTTTAGAGAAGTTTTTCACTGTGGTTTTCTGGGCAGGGGCTGGGGCCGGAATGTGAATATCTAGTGAGATTAGTTTATGGTCTGATCTTACCAGTGAGGGATACACTTCTGGTCATAGAGTCCTCATGTTGGTGATGATCAGGTCCAGTATGTTTTCCCCTCTTGTGGGAGTGGCAACAAGTTGTTCCATAGCATTTGAGTTTATAAATTCTAGGAACCTTCGGGCTAGGGTGTTGGAGCTAGAGTAATGCTCCCAGTCCATGTTAGGGTAGCTGAAGTCGCCCAATATAATGATGTTTGGAGAGACCTTCATATTTTCCAGTGTTCTCAGGAAGGCCGAGTGGGGTTCCTGGGTTTGGGAGGGTGGTCTGTAGCAGGCTATTAACTGGAAGGCAGTTTTACCCACTTAGTTGCACATGGATAGTCTCTGATGCTTCGTGCTGTGCCACCAACCTGGAGATGTGGGTATCTTTGACGAATATTGATACTCCCCCCTCCTTTTGTGGTTCGGTCCAAGTTTTTGGGCCGAAAAACATGGTACGAGGTATAACCTGGTAGTGCTGGGGTGCTCTCGGGAGCCTTGAGCCAGGTTTCTGTTACTGCACAGATATCTATGTTCTCCATGCTAAGGAGAGTTTCGAGTGCGTGCATCTTGAGGTTTAGACTTCTGGCGTTGAGTAGCATTACTCTTAATTTCTGATCCCTTGTGATACCTATGGAAGTGGGTTTGTCTTTTGAGCCTTGCCTAAAAAAGGCACTATGGGGGTGGCAAGAGCCTTTGCCAATATCTGAAAGCCAAGGGGTGACAGGTGCAAGCCGTCCCTAGCGAAGCATTGTGGCTTGTCGAGCATGTCATCCCAGGCAGACAGGCATTGGATCCCCTTTGAATGGCACCAATACTTAAGCCAATTGTTGAAATTGATCATCTTGTCTTCATATTGTGGCATCATTCTTGGTGAGGGTAAGATGCTAAAGGTCAGGGTCATACCGGCCTGGGCTACATGCTCAGAGTGCTCCTCTATGTCTCTTTTCATGCAGTCCAGGGAGGTACGTCTCAGGTCATTCACTTGTGTTATGTAGTGGATCCTAGCGCCCGACAGGCAGCTCAGTGACCTTTCTCCTTGTTCAGCCTGGTGAGCAGGACGTCAAGTGTGCCTGACGATAGAGTCACCTATTACAAGTGTATCAGGTGTGTTGTTTAGCCTTAAGGGCTGTGACTGTTCGGCACACTGGCTTTGTGCGCTGTGTGTTGCACGTGTTTTGTTTTGGGGTAGCGGTTGCTTGGGTGTCTGCTTTGGAGGTCTCTGCTGCTTACGCAGATTTTTATTTAGAGCTTCCGAGTATGTTTTTGTGTGTTTGGTTTGCTGTGTGTTTGGTTTGCTGTCGTGGTAGGTCTATGTGAGACTGGAATTGTAGTGAGTGTGGCTTCCTTCTCCTCCTGACTGGTTACACCAGTACTGAGTTGAGAGCTTAGCCTCCAGTTTGGCTATATGGTTGCATCTCTCACATGTGTTGGAATTTGTTGGGAGGAGGAGAGGGTTATCTGTGTACATGAGGCAGTTGTAACATCGCCTCAAGATTCCCAGATTCACCAGCTGGACCGGAGAGGAGATTGACAACTGACCTTTGGACATGCTAGAATAGTATTGGGAATTCCTTTACAATTGAAAAAAAGGACCAATGGGGAACAAAGTACTCAAGGGGAGTTTGTGAAGGTGTAGTGATTTTAATCTTTTAGTGCTGACTTATATAATTGCTTTAGTGAGCAAGTGCCAGGCTTTAGAGTGGGAATAGGGTGTTTATTATGAGAACTAGATCAGTTCCAAGGGAAAAAGTGAAGAGCAGACTTTGTGGAGCAGAGAATGGTTTAAATCCAATTAAGCGGCGCTGCGCTATGCGCAAAATTGCGCAAAGCCGCACTAAAGCAGGTTTTATACAGGGGGACTTGAAAGAGCTAGAAATTGGCCCAAAACGGCCAATAGACTACCAGATTCTTGTGCTGGGAACACTCCTCCAGGGACAGATAGGCTGCTCCAAAGCTCCCCACTGCCACTGGTGAACAAAGAAGCCTCCCTTTATCCAAGAAAGGAAATGGACAACACAGGAACTTTCCAAAAGTCCAGAATACAGCAAAGCCTGTATTTGGACTACTCTAAGTCAGGAAAGATGGGAAACATTTTTTTTTTGCAACAAACAGCAGAAAAGTGCAATAAATATGTAACACAGGCTAGCGCACTTGAGTGTGTAGCCTCAACAGGTAAATGCAACATAAATCTCGCTTCAAAAACAAAAAAAAAAAAAAAAAAAAACTAGTTTAGCGCTGAGAAAATACTACAGATTATTTCAATGTAATGCAAGCAGAAGTGATTTTGTAAGCTAGGTATGTAAATACTAAACATGTAGCTGCGTTACAAGCACAGTAAGTACACCATATTTCAAAGTAGATGTGAACACAACTCAGTTCGATGGCCTAACCTGTGCGGTTACAGTGGATGGGTAGGGGAATTCCCAACGGTCTTACAAGTCCCATCCGCTGTTTCAGTGTTCTTGGAAATTCAAAGAAGTTTTAAAAGTCAGAAAGCAGTTAAACTACAATCTATACACATATAAAATTACATATATGTTTATCAGGCTTAAAAGTAGTCTCCAAACCAAATACTTTAGAGCAATTAATGCACCAGGTGGTGGACAGCAAGCTAAAAATTATACCCATTTCCAAAGTGGAACTGAAAGACATCTCACTGTAACCCTCTCCTTGTCCAGCCTTGTGAGTGATAAGTCAGTGTACCCAACAACATTTTTGTTACTACTGTAGTTTGGTGGCATACATGTAGTTTTTTTTGGTGGGGTGACATCTACGGTAGGTATGCATGAGGTGGAGGAATGGCCCAATTGTTGCTGACACATCATCTTGCGTTAGGATTTTTTTTTTTACTGTCATTAGTGAAAGACAATGGTAGAAGTATACAAAGTACACATTGGGTGTGAGGGAGCCTCCAGATTAACTAGGCAATTACACATCTACACATCTATCAAATGAAATTAGCAGTGTTGAGAATAAGTTCCTTACGCACCTTCTACCATCTTGCCACATATACTTTTGTACATATCTAACATATTCTCTACAAATTAAATGTAGACATTTACAATTAATACTACAGTCAGATAAAGTTAAAAGGTACACCTTTGTGGCACTGTACTGCTAATTTCTGTAGTCAAGGTTAGTTCCTCTGGGTTAAGACTGAAATAGGTCAGTTGTTATCAGCGATCTGACCCAGTTAAATTCATATAAAATAAAATGCACAGTCCACAATGGCATCTGAGATTATCCCCAGTCTTACTCAGATAATCAAACACAATAATGTGGACATCAGAATCAAAGTACCAAACAGAAAAAAAAGACAATCGAACAGCTTCAAAAAGTAAACATTAGTGGTCACATTCAGCTAACTGAACAATATCATATGCTCATCATAAACAGAATACCAGCTGAAAAAACAACGCTTACAAAATATACACACACTAAGATTGTGTCAGCACAGATTTAAAAAAAAAAAAAAAAAAAAAAAAAAAAAATGAAAAATGTACTTCTCCCTTGCAGCCATGTAGTTTCTAGTGTAAATGGGGACTGTGGCAACATGACAAAGTCCTTCATTTAAGAACATTACTTTTAAGCATCAGATCCAATAATAAACAAACTGCCAATTTTACACCTTTTTAAATTTCAAACTCTGGAAAATGCAATTGGGAAAATAACACTGCTTGGATTGAAAGCTAAACATTTCTTTATCCAAATGGTTTATCCAAATGGTCCTGCCTCTCTATCCAGACATTAAAAAAAATAAAAACAATACGAGTCCATTCTTTAAAATAGAATTTTAAAGCAGTAATCTTTTAACATTGCTTTGAAATAAAACAATATGTCAAACAAATTACTGTGATGGACGTGCAACATGTGAACTTAATATGTGATGAAGTTACAAATAAGGATTCTTCAACATGGAGAATATTCTTTGACTACATGCAACTTTTGTAAAACACACGAGTGATCAAAGTAGCAGTGTTTAGTCAAAACTTCCTCCAATCTTCCGCTCTCCCAACCACTTAATTTTACACAGCTCAAAAAATGTGGAAGCAGTGTCTGGGGTGAGCTCAGTTTATGGTTTTACATTTCTTTTTTGTGAATTTATTTGCTGAATAAATGAAGGAGTTCAAGCACTTTTCTACTTCTTTCCAAACACAATTACTTTTACATTTGCTTTTACTTTTGCTGACAGGGTTAATCCCACTAGGCACAACCTAGTTCCAGGGAAAATCTGAGCAGGTATTCATACCATCTAGGACAATCGTGCTTTTAATCCAGGTGCTGTGACACAATCAAACAGCACTAAAAATAATAATGGCCTTTCTCTGTGGGAAGGGGACAAATCATGCAAAGAGAGTATTTATTTTCCCCTCTACCTCTAACTTGTAAAACTACAATCCTCTCTGCTACAGGCCCCATGAAGGCTCAGTGTCTCTCCAACCTAACACCACTCTTAAGTATTCAACTGCGGTACCACCTTTAACATTCCTATAAGAAAAGTGCAGTCCGGGTCTGAACTGTCTGCAAACAGCTACAGTTAACTGAGTATGTGTCCAACTGTTTGAGCCAATCTTCATTTTCCCCTGGAGAGCACTGTGCTTTGGCTGTAAGCAGCCCCCCCCACCACCACCACACACATCTTCCACTTTATCTTATTCCCTTCTGTTAGCAAATAGTATCCATAACTGATCAATACTGTGTGTTTGTTTATTTAAACTATACCACAGTAGCCTACTGATACAAGGTTATCCTGGGTTTTCCACCTGAGGAATTAAGACAAGACTTACAGTTTCAGAGCAGTCCTTGGTCAATTGTGATAGGTTCTTGTATGAGGGGCTGGAAACAAACAGGGTCTCTACCCGCTTCGCTCCCCACCTTTATTGCACTCAAACCCCTCCCATCTTTCCAATGGCCAACCACAGCGCTAACCCAACACTACCTCCTCCATATCCCTCTACTATCACACCTCCTCAACTGACATGTACAAGCATACCTTTCCTTTGCTCACTGCATGCACTCTCCTTGCATATCTTACATCCTACCAAAGCTCCATCATTCCCCCACTCAACCACTACCACTGTACTACTACTCACACCACCACCCATGTCTGACCCATACTCAGCTCCCCTCCCACCAGCTCAAGAACCATCCCTATGCACCCCCCACATATTCTACCAACTATATTACTCAAACGTAAAGCATCCCTACAACTTAACATAGTAACCCTCCCACCATACCTATTACCCACAGAGAACAATCATAAAATTTCCCTTATAAACAAACGCATTCAAAAACTGAGAAAACTAATAATCTCATGCATATCAAAACTAGCCCCAAGTGGAGACATCCACCCCAACCCTGGCCCTACCATCTCTAACCCCAATCCTCATAATCAGACTAGAAATCACAACTTCTCCCATATTACAGCCAATAGAAAGCCAAGTGACTTCCTTGTACTAAACCTAAATATTAGAAGTATATCCAACAAAGTCCATGAACTCCATGCCACCATAGACTTATACTCCCCAGATATAGTCGTCCTGACAGAAACCTGGCTAAAACCTCACATTACCAGTGAGCAAATACTCCCTACAGGTTACGGCATACTAAGAGTAGACCGGCTAAACAAAAAAGGAGGTGGTGTAGCTCTAATATTTAAACAACATCTAAACATCCAGATCTTAAAATCATCAGCTCCACAAATAGGCAAAGAAATAATATATACCAACCTCAAAATTAACCGAAACAAAACCATCAACGTAATTGGATGCTACTTCCCACCTGGCCAAAACATCCCTCCACTAGAAAACCTCCTCAGCTGGTCTACCCACCATCTCCCCCAAGAAACTATCATCTTAGGTGATTTCAATATTGACTGGCAATCCTGTTCTGGCAACAATCCAACCCATCATGTACACCTTCATGGCTTCACCCAACTAGTCCAGTCACCAACAAGGATAAATAAAAACTCCAGCAAGCACTCTACCCTGGATTGGATACTAGTCAGTAAGAACCCCCAGTCATATACAACAGGCTGCTTATCAGATAGCCTCAGTGATCACTCCCCAACATTCCTACTCAAAAAATACCTGTACCAAGCTAAACCTGTCATCTATCGTCAAATACGTAAAAAAATAAAACTTTAACCCACTCACATTCATCTCATCCCTCAAAGAATGTAACTGGCATGCTCTAAAGTACCTCAGTCTAGATGACGCAGTTGAATCTTTTAATACTACCTTCCTGAACATCCTTAATTACCATGCCCCCATAAGATTTTCCAGAACCAAAGCACAACCCTCCCCATGGCTACAGAAAACCACCAAGTCAGAAATGAAAAACAGGGATAAAGCCTGGGAGCACTGGCGCAAAACCAAAACCCCCGCAGCTAGACAGAAATTCCTAGAACTATGCAATAGAGTCAAAAAGCTAATAAAACGGAACAAATTCCAACACTACCAGTCTGCCCTAGACTCCTCACAACACAGCCCCAAACAATTCTGGTCCTCCATAAACTCCATCCTCCACCCAGGTAAAGTCAGTACCCCTCCTCCTAACATCCCTCACTCCTCAGAAAATATTGCTACCTCATTCAACACACACTTCACCCAAACCATACTATCACTAGCTAAACACAACCCCCCTCCCCTCCAACCCACACCTTCAACTAGTAATCTCCCCACTGCCTTCTCTTTTTCTCCTGTACCTACCTCCAACATAAAAAAACTCTTAACTAAACTTAAACCCACCAAATTAGCAGCAGACAACCTCCCAAGTGAATACCTACAAATCGCAGCTGATGCTCTGGCCTACCCAGTATCCATCTTGATTAACCGATCTCTGTCAGAAAGTTACGTTCCCACATTGTGGAAAGTCTCACATATAAATTCCCCTCCACAAAGGCGGACCCTCTGCAGAACTAACCAATTACCGCCCCATAGCTTTTCTCTCTCCACTCTCCAAAATACTAGAGAGATGCATACACTCTCAGGTCTCACACTACCTCCTTACTAACAACCTCCTTTCCAGTACTCAGCATGGTTTCCGACCAAACCATAGCACCACCACTGCCTTACTCTCCTTTACAAACACTATCCTTCAGCATAAAAACAATGTCTCTCTCTCCTCTGCTACTTTCCTACACCTATCTAAAGCATTTGACATGGTCCCACACAAACAACTTATCTCTGTCCTCAGTAACCTATCCTTCTCACAATCAGTCACCAACTGGTTTCAGAGTTACCTGTCTGACCGCCAACAATCCGTTGTATGGCAGAATGACATATCTCCCCAACTACTTGTCTCCATAGGGGTTCCCCAAGGATCCATCCTTGGACCCCTACTTTTCTCTGTTTACACCAATAATCTAGCCTCTGCCACCAAACATGGCACACTCATCCAATACGCGGATGACTCTACCATCATCTGCTCAGCCCAGTCCCTACCCAAACTGCAAGAAGTCACACAGGAAGCCTTTTCCTCTGTTGAAACATGGTTATCCGATGCCCAATTAATACTCAACCCAAACAAAACTAAACTACTCATCTTCCAACCCACCAAACACAGCAAAAGACAACACCACTATATACCCAACTGAACACACCAAATTGCTAGGAGTGGAAATAGATAAACTAAAATTTGACATTCACATATCCAAGACCATAAAAAAAGTCCACAAAAAACTAGGAGCATTATACAGAAATAAACAATTTCTCACCAAAGCAGCAAAGATTTCAATAGCAAATTCCCACCTTATCTCCACCTTACAAGCTAGAGACCTGCTACAACAAAATCGCAAAATTCGCCACAGGGGCATCCTACCGTAGTCACCACTGTCTCTCACTTGCTGAACTGGGCTGGCTTGAACTCCCTCACCTCCTTCAGTGGTATCAACTCTCACTCACCCACAAACTAGTAAACCATCCACTAAATGTCCCATCCCTCCAGAATCTACTCCAACCCTATCGCACCACCAGACCACTAAGATCCAGCAACAAAAATCACTTGCAGATCACTAAAGCCAATAACACTGCTGGTGAAGCACTATTCTCTTGCGCCATAGCCAAATTATGGAACTCACTCCCACCCACAATTACCTCCGTACCATCATGCACCAACTTCAAAACTTTATTAAAAGCGCACCTAAAAACATGCTGGCTATGCCCTTGCAACTCCCACTCTAATATCATCCACCCCATCCAACTACTACCTTTCTTTCACCTCCACTAACTACCTTGATGATAGCAAGCTCAGATGCTCATAAGCCTAGTACTTATTATACAGTAGGAACTTCTCATTGTTACATTTGTTAATGCCTGTTATGTACTTCAGATAAAGATTCTAGTTGTCTACTGATGTACTATGTTCTTCATCTGTAAATATGTTGTAAGTAATTTCTATGTTAAATTGTTAATCACTATGTAATCCAATGTAACTACTGTCTGTTTATTTTACTGTGGAGCTTTTCTCCCCGGGCCTCCGCTGAAAATGGACCCACGTCCAGTCGGACACTCCCGGTCAACAAATTTAAATAAATAAAATAAAAATTAATAAAAAACGTGGTACCCTCCTAACTTCTTACCCAGTTAACACCACTCAGGATGAAGAAAATGATCCACAAACGTCATAAATTCAGTCTCCGATTTTAGAACTCAATTACAAAACATGAAAGTAAAAGTCTCCAAGAAATCTAACATTTCTCAAGACTCTGCTATACTACAATGGACACAGTCCATCCAGCAGTACATGAAAAGGGTCTAGTAAATTTTAAGAGTAAACAGCAATCCAATTAAGTTTGGCTAATCAACAACAGGCAGGAAAAAAATGTTTTATTGTATATATACAATAAGCTAAAATGTACTGCCAGAGTTCAGTTTAAAAAACTGGTCTTGTCAAACCACTGCTTCATCATCTAGTAAGGAATCAACAGCTGTATCATCCCTAGTGTGCATTTATCGTTTTTCCATAGCCCTATGTCTTAACTAAATCACTAAAATGGGCATTTTTTTTTTAATTTGTTTTGTTGCTTGAGAAGTTAATAAGTAATAAACTATATGGTGTGCAACAATAACTGATGACCTGTAAAGGCAGAACAGTCTCTAAAGTTGAGTTTGCAGCTGCACTTTTTTCTATAGGCAAAATGCAAGCACAAATGAACTAAATCCAGACCAAGCTACACAGCCAACACCAAATACACAAAAGGATACCACAGCCAAACAATTCAATATACCCACTTTATACAGAGTACTGTAAGTAGCCAACTGTGGAAAAATACTGAAGTCAACATATTTTGTATTCTGTATTTAAAGGGTTAAGCAGAAAAATGTTCACTGCGTGCAAACTGAAATGTTCTGGAAAATGTTGATCACTGAGGAATGCAGGAGTTAATCTTAAACCACTGATAAGGAAGTTAATGGTGCAAGAATAACTGTGGTACTGGCTGGTAAAAACAAGTAATCAAACTATCAATTTTAATGAATGTTCTGTGTGCTACGTGTATGTACGTGCAGGAGGGTCTATATAAGGAGAACTCAAAGTACAAGTAGCCAGACTGCTGGCATATTACTATCATGTAGCAGATCTCCATGCATGTAAAATTAAAGCTGTTTTACTTGCTTACAAGAACTTGGTGTGATTCTTCCAGAATATGTTAGAAGAGTAAAATCTTTCGACATAACTGGCGCCCAACGCATGGGCCCCTGCACGGCGAATCGAACAAAGAGAGGCTGAAAACCTGCGCAGGTGGAGAGAGATCAGGCTCTCCTCGAATGAAAGACCTCCAACTGAAACAGGTTGAAATTAGAGGCCAGTCACTCTTTCCAGATTCAATCCGTGAGGTGGCAGCTAAACAGGGCGGAGGAATCACAAAGGTAAGCAAAAGAAAAGCTATTTTTGTTGTTTCTGATTGGAATTTTTGTCTAAATTTTAAGGGACTAGTCAAGGGAGAAATTGAATTTTCTCAAAGTATAAGGGTATATGTGAATAGATTCCATATACAAGAGATCTCAGGAACAGGAATAGTTTCTCGTAAGAGAAATGGGAACAGGAACCAGTTATGCCAAAGGCTTATTTACAAAACTGAAGATGAAAAGTTTATGTTTGATTTACACCCAAAGAATGTAAAGTATTTAGATAAATGGAAAAGGAACATGGGTTTAGTGGATGTTTAAATAAGTCAGAATGTCAAAATCTAGTAAGATTACTAAGCAAACAGGCAGGAAATAAGACAAGGAAGCAAAAGAAGGTAGGGATTCCCCAGGCACAGAAATGGCTGGAGGAAGCAAATAAAAACATAAGGAACAAAATTTGAAAAAAGGGTGTGGTAATTCAAGTGAAAAGATGTGTACTTTGTTCAAAAGGAAGATAATGAAACTTCCATAGTCAGTCGTAGTCACCAGAATCCCTCGGCCCCCCCCATCCAGTATGCAGCCCCTGCACAGGTTATTGAGGTGCGCGGGACCGGGACCCACCGCAATACCAGGCTTCGGTGAGGGTCCCCCACGCCACGCATTATATTACAGAGAGAGCCTGCCAACACTCTTGACTTACGAGCGGAAGTATTAGGAGAGAAGGGACTGGAAAATTAAGGAGAAGGTAGATCAGGAAGGAGAGGAATACCCACTGATAGAAGTGGCAAATCCTCAAGCAGGCGAGAAGGCGAGGGTCCTACCATATTGGTCTACCGACCGTGGACCCGTGATGATATCCTAAAAGCGGTAGAGGGATTCCCCATCCAAAAGTAGATATGCGTAAATTCCGCATACAGACGAGGGGCATGAGAATGAGTTATAGATTAAACGCTGTAGAATTTGAACAAGTAATAAGGCAAATCCTAGGACCTGATTGGCACCTTATTTATGGAACTTGGGACCCCTGCTACCAGAGGAAGGGGAGCCTTGCCGCTTAACTCAAGTGTGTAGAACCAGAATAAAGACTCTCCTAGATAAAATAGAAGAACATTGGAAGCCCAAAGCAGATTGGACTTGCATTAATCAATGCATTCAATCAGATGACGAAACCGTAGACAATTATCTACATCGCCTCACACAATGTTTTGATGCTCATAGTGGGTTGATTAAGGCAGAAAATCAGGCAAATGACTCGCCCTATGAACAGCAACTGAAAAATGCGTTCCTAAAGGGCTGCAAGACAGCCACTGGTAACTTTATACAAAAGCATATGATCACACACAGGACAGCGCGTCTACAGCCCCTTATGGATTATGCTAGACATGCTGAGAAATACCTGAAGGAAAAAAAAAATAAAAAAGCCCAGACTTTTACAGTTAGTGAAGATGGAACTTTAATGTTAGTTCAAGGTTCCGCAAATCGCGGAAGAGGGCGTGGCAGGGGAAGAGGACGAGGACGGGAGGCATAAGTCATTCTGAGGATTTCGAGGGTAGGCAAAAGAGGGGAGTGTTTTAAGCGCGGTAAGAAAGGACATTTCGCCAGAGATTGCAGAGGACCGGAGAAACCGATGGTTGCTTCCGTGGTACCGCATGACTATATGATGGTCAAAAGACGTAGATCGAGGGTATGAGGAAGAAGAAGAAAGTGAGAATGGGGAAGTAGGTATAAGTGAAGACGATGGGTGGGGACAGGAAATGGCAGAAAATGAGAAATATCAAATGGTAAATCTAATAGCACTAGCATCAACTATGCAATTGGAATCCCAACCAGTGATCACATTGCAAGTTGAGGGCCGAGACATAGAATTTCTTTGTGACTCAGGGCTTCTAACGTTAGTCAGAAGTACTGCCATATCATCCGATGTTACCTCGGATGAATATGTGCTTGTAAAAGCAGCAAATGGTCGATTTACAAAGAGCCATTGTCCAAACCTCTGTGGTTTACCGACCCAGAGACGAACCAAACCATACGGTTCCGAGTAATAATTTCAGAAATCTGCCCAGTACATTTACTAGGAAGAGATTTAATGCAAGTGTTCGGTATAGCAGCCGTCCCCACCTCCACGGGATGGTGGCAAGGAGAATAGAACTGAATAGTGCAATGCTATTAGAGGGCAGGGAGATCTACATTACTGGTATAGTAATGATTTGATAGAGACAGGCCCCAGAGTGTAGTGACGGCTCTTACAAATTTGGCATTAAGCAAATACGGCATAACAAATCCAAGGTGTCAGATCCATTACATTGCACAATGTATTACAGAAGATGTGCCGGACCTGATTTAGAATACGAAAAGAAATTTCTTAGTTTTAAAGTCACCAAACTAGTATTGCATAGCCTTTTGGGACACACTAGGTAATTCTGCAGTCACATGTAGCCTTACAAGGGATCATGCAGCTGCTGTATAAGAATGAATTAACCACACATATTTCAGTCACGGAGGGTGAAGGAATGTCATGGTACCTCGTGGGTAAGAAAATAACTGAATGGGTAGGATGGACACCAGAACAGTTGGCAGGTAAGGGCATTCAGGTTCAAAACTTAACTGGGTTACACAAGCCAGACCGACCGTGCACCTCAGGGAAGACAAACCGATACAATCCCCTGGGACATTATGACTATGTCTCCTTACCCCCATGGAAGAATCTCAATTGCAGATGATTCCAAACTCATTATGGTCGCAGGGTCAGCACGATATCGGACTGATTAGAACGGCAGGACAGGTGAAGATTACACCCAAGTCAGAATTTAGACCTCATAAACGGCAGTATCCCTTGAGCAGAAAGGCAGAGGAGGGCATTTTACCGTAATCACAGCACTTTTGAAAGCTGGAGTATTAATTCTGTGCACAGACTCACCGTAATACGCCTTATTTCCAGTTAAGAACCCGGATGGGACATGGAGGATCGTACAAGACTTACAGGCAATAAATGCCGCGGTGGTACCTCGGGCCCCCATAGTCCCGGACCCGCCTATTCTGCTGAACGATATCCTTCCAACGGATAACTACTTTTCTGTAATTGATATCAGTAATGCCTTTTTCTCTATTCCCTTGCAGGAAGATAGTAGATTTTGGTTTGCATTTACGCTTATGGGCAAGCTGCTATACCTATACCAGGTTACCGCAGGGATACTGCGAAAGTCCCACCATCTTCTCACAAGAGATGTCCACCAATTTGGCTCAGTTCCAACCAGCCCAAGGGTGCCACCTACTGCTGTATCGTGGATGATATCCTCCTGGCCGACTCACGGAAGAACTCTGTAAGTCCGAGACTATTCGACTACTACACTTTCTGGCACACGAAGGACATAAGGTAAATAAGTCTAAGTTACAATTTTGTAAATTAGAAGTACGCTACCTGGGTTATACTATCTCTGGGAAGGGCAGGCGATTAGATGACAGCAGAAAGAATGCTATTTTACAAGCCCCCATGCCAACTACAAAAAAAGAAATGATGTCCTTTTAGGCATTACGAACTTCTGTCGAAGTTGGATTCCCAACTACGCCAAGAAGTGCACCCGCTATCAGACTTAATTTTGCAATACCGATGGCGGCAAAAGATTTGCTGCACTGGACAGACAAGGCAGTACAGGCATTTACTAGGATCAAGCAACTGATAGCTGGGTCAGCAACATTGGGGTTTCCAGATTACAGTAAGACCTTTATACAGACTGTAGATTGCAAGCAGGATTTATGACATCTGTTTTAATGCAAATGTATGGAGATAAGTTAAGACCATTGGCATTTTACTCTAGCAAATTAGACTCAGTAGCACGAGCATTACCACACTGTGTGCAAGCAGTAATTGCAGCCGCTTTGGCGTACAAGCCGCCTGCCACGCTGGTATTGTTCCATGATCTTACGCTAAAAGTCCCGCACTCTGTAGCAGTCATCCTTCTGCAGGACAAGTTAACATTTCTGTCACCTAGCAGACATTTATCTTGTATGACTACGCTGTTATCGCAGCCACACATGACAATTGAGAGATGCACTACCTTAAATCCAGCGACATTGCTACCTGTTGCTGAAGACGGTATTCCGCATGTATGCTTAGATCTCATACATTCTAAAGTTCTACCAAGACCGGATCTTAAAGATCAACCCCTACTACATGCGGACTGGACACTGTTTGTAGATGGGTCAGCACGCAAAACAGAAACAGGCACCACGCAGGTAGGGTATGCAGTTACTACTGCAACTCAGATAATAGAGGCAAGACCACACAACGGGAACTTATCCGCCCAAGCAGCGGAACTGATTGCTGTGACAAGGGCATGTCTCCTTTCAGAGGACAGGAACGTCACTATCTATACGGATAGTCAATATGCTTTCTACGGTGCATGTGTTTGCTCAGCAATGGAAAAATAGGGGATGGTTACAACCTCGGGAAAGACATTATGCACAAAGACCTAATCCTTGAATTACTACAAGTCATCCAACGGCCACGGGTTTGGCCATCTGTAAATGCGCTGCTCATACCCGTGCTAAGGACCCGTATCACTTGGTAATGCCCTAGCAGACAAAGCAGCCAAAGAGGCAGCTATGTCCAGTACCTTTTCACTTGAAACCACACCTACAGAATTACAACCAACAGATAAATTTGATTTGCAAACCTTACAAGTCATGCAGGAACTTAGCACAGTACAGGAAAAACAACGCTGGACTAGGTATGGTGTTAGGCAGAACAAAGGAATCTATGTGGGACCGGATAATAAATATGTTTTGCCTACTAATCTTTTAGATATGCAGCACTAGTTGTGCATGGCCCTTCCCATCTGGGCCCTGCAGCTATGGTTAGAATTATCCACCTTACCTTTTGGACCAAGGGTTTCATTGCATATGCAAAACGCTTTTGTCTATCCTGCATAGTATGTGCTAAATACCACGGGAGGGGTCAGAGTTGCTCCGCATCATTTCCAACACCCCTATCCTTTTCATACAATATGTATGGACTTCATCGAATTGACCCCGCACAACTAAAGAAGTTTGTGTTAGTAATAGTAGATGCATTTACTAAGTGGGTTGAGGCTTTTCCGTGACACATCCGGATGCTCAATCAGTGGCTAAAATTTTGGTCAATCACATCGTCCCGCACTTTGGACTTCCTACACGCATCTACTCTGACAACGGCACGCATTTTGTCAATCAGATCATACAGAAACTGTCTACAGTTTTCCAAATTGAATTGAAACACCATTGTGCCTACCACCCACAGTCAGCAGGGTTGGTGGAACGCCATAACGGCATTCTAAAAGGCAAGTTGAGAAAACTCATGGCCGAGACACATCAGTCTTGGATTACCTGTCTACCTCTAGCCCTCCTTTCCATGCAAGACAACTCCCACCTCAAAAGGAGTCACCCCATTTGAGTTGTTGTATGGGAGACCTTATTACGCCCCGCAGTGGCAAAACTTGTTGCCTGCGGAACGTGAGGGGGGTGAGGAGATAGCTGAGTACATGAGGAAAATGCTGACCAATACTAACAGCTGTTTAACAAATGATTGTTTTTCAGGTTCAAGAGACGACAAGATCACGGAAATCAGACCCGCGAGTGGGTCTGGATCAAAATAATAAAACGCAAGAATTGGGCATCCCCCAAATGGGAGGGCCCCTACCAGGTGCTAATCGCAACTCCAACAGCAGTTCGGATTAAAGAAAGGTCCTCATGGATCCACCTAACGCATTGCAAAATCATAAAACATTTTAAGTTAAATAAAGACCTGAGTTCCCCTGAGGAACAAACAGACAGCAGCAATCATGAAGGACAATAATGAGAATAAGAGAAAATGGTTCTATTGCAATGTTTTATTGTTTATAACTATTGTGATTGTAATATTTCTGTTTTGGACATTTCTGTCTTTTAATGAAGCTAGCCATTCAAAAAGAGACAAACACACCAGCTGGCATCCAAACTTTAATACATATCAAGCGATTAAATATGCATATGCATCCTCAATGAATGTCTCAAATTGTTGGGTATGTACTGCAATACCTACTGTACACAGTGGCTTAATGTTAGGGACAGCCCTCTGGGAATAAATGATACTTGGAATAGTTTGTTGTTTGAAACCACAGAAGTACCACTGAGAGACAAGGTGGCGCTGCCTCTTCTGGGGCCAAAATGGAACAGTGTGTTTTCAAAAGATTGGGAAAGTTAAGGTGGGCTGAGCCAATGTAATTTGACAATAGTTCATAATTGTACCCTAGAAGGGCAGTGTGAGACCAAGTTTGGAGCTATAAAAAGACATCAATGTAAATGATATTAGTTTTGTTGAAAAATGCTGTATGTATATGGCCTGTTATTTAAGGGCTAAAGCCAAATGGGAGTTATGAATTTGCAACCAATATTACCATCAAAACAAATGATTGTTATTTTATTTGTGGTAGGAAAGCATATAAATGGTTACCATATGGCTGGTCAGGAAGTTGTTTTTGGGATATCTGATACCAGCTATCAGGCACGCAAATGCGCTGCCTCAAGGTAAAATACGAAATGCACGCTCTCTTAATAAACCTATTAATCCCGTAGGTAACATTGATGCGTCATGGATTTATCACCATGACTTGGCACACGCCAGCAGCAAAGGACTCTCACATATGGACCTAGGCGATGATGTAATTGCTTGGGCTGGTATTTTGCCAGCATATGGGACAGTAAAATCCATCTGGGAACTGAGAAAACTGTCAAAACTGTTAGAGACTCTGAGTAATGCGACATTTTCAGCGCTAGAATTGGTGACGGACGAATTAACGGCGATGAGAACAGTAGTGTTGCAGAACCGTATGGCGCCGATTTCACCCTAGCGGCGAAAGGAGGTACTTGCGCCTGATACACGAGGAGTGCTGCTCGCTCATCCCTGATAACGAGCACGCGATTCAGAGCCACCTTGAAATAATTCAACAAGTTTCTGAACTGACTAAACCTGGTCCAAACCCCTTGACTGACTTTTTCCAAAACCTGTTTGGAAACTGGGGTTCTGTGTTGATGAACATTTTAATTGCTGTATGTGTTGGTGCAATCATATTTTTGCTGCTTGGCTGCTGTTGCATACCATGTATCAAAATGATAATATCGAAGGTTATCTCTGCCAATGCTACAAAAGCATATTTCTCTGATTATGAGAAGGTATACAACGATCTGGGATTGTGTAAAATAAACAGTATACAAAATGTTGTAAGGGGAAATGTGGAAAAATACTGAAGTCAACATATTTTGTATTCTGTATTTAAAGGGTTAAGCAGAAAATGTTCACTGCGTGCAAACTGAAATGTTCTGGAAAATGTTGATCACTGAGGAATGCAGGAGTTAATCTTAAACCACTGATAAGGAAGTTAATGGTGCAAGAATAACTGTGGTACTGGCTGGTAAAAACAAGTAATCAAACTATCAATTTTAATGAATGTTCTGTGTGCTACGTGTATGTACGTGCAGGAGGGTCTATATAAGGAGAACTCAAAGTACAAGTAGCCAGACTGCTGGCATATTACTATCATGTAGCAGATCTCCATGCATGTAAAATTAAAGCTGTTTTACTTGCTTACAAGAACTTGGTGTGATTCTTCCAGAATATGTTAGAAGAGTAAAATCTTTCGACACCAACTATTCAAGCTCCTGGATGTCCCTACTCAACAGAACGACCTATTTTCAACTATTCTCCTTCCAACCAACCAGTCTCAGACACCATCAAAAAATTAAAGCCTACTACAACTACCCCTAACAACCTACCCGGTGAGTATCATAAAATAGCAGCTCAGGCAGTCTCAAGTCTGATAAAAAAAATTGGTACTTTTCCGTTATTGGGGCAACACTTCTAACGAGTGATCGGAATCTTAGCATGCTGTTGCAATGACCCACAAGCACTCAGTACAAGTGTTGCTTCCTTGATGGCCTGGCGTCCTTACTGGGAGTACATTGGGGTGGGATCTCATTTGTTGCCAGCTGAAAGCTTCCCATGTTTGTAAAAGATAAAGTGATATCGACAATGCGTTAATGACCATAAACGTTTTTCAGCATTTTTTTTTTTTTTTTTACAGCTGGAAAACTGCACGAGTCAATCATTCTGGCCTCACTAGAAGCTTAGTACAGTATGTGCAGTAAAATCCATGAATTGTCTTGAAAATGTCATAAAATCTATGAAGTAAAGGAAAGTGAAACCACCCGCTGTTCGTTAAACTTCTCAACTGTTGAACTACTGCCCCATTTCAGGTTTCAAACAGGTGGGTTTTACAGCGCATACTTTTAGAATCCCATTTCCAGGCTGAACGTGGTTGCGCTGCGGAGAAAATGTACCCCTCCCCAGCTTTTGTTTTAACTTGCAAATGTAAACAAGCAGTTTCTGTAACAAATTGTTAGGAAAAATACTCACTTGGCACATTCACCAGTCCCTTCCATGCTGACATTTTACATACAAATTGGATGTTCTCAATATGATGTGTAACTCGTCTTCCTACCTACAAAATGTATTTGGTTCAGGTAATTATCTTCATGCTTGTAAAAGAAGTCCCTTTTCAATACAGAATCGTCCCACATCACCAGCAGCTGTGTGATCATTGCGAGCTCATTAGAAGCATTGCCCCAATAACGGAAAAGTAACCAAAAATCAATATCGGAAAATGAAGTCCCCCACTATGGAAAAAATTCTACAGTACTCCACTATACAACAACGGAATCAACAGATCTTTCAAACTATAGGTCAACTGCCATTTTCTCCTATTACAAAAATATTAGAAAAATATATTTATACTAAAACTTTATCTAAATTAAAAGGAGCAGCTTGTCTTCTACCTAACATTACTTCCGCTTTGCTGAATTTTGTTAATATTGTCAACACACACACAAATGCTAACACACACACAAATGCTAAAAGCCTTATGTCCACGGTTTTCCTACACTTAACAAAAAAGTTTTTGATACCGACCCCACCCCCGGAAACTCTCATCCCTAGGTTCTCCAGCTCTTCACTGTAATGGTTCCACAGCTCTCTCATAGCACAAGCATCGAAACAAAAATAATAATTTCTCCATCTTCTTTCCAGTAACAATAGCTGTCCCACAAAGATCTAGGACAGGCCCACACTTAAACAGTCATCACTGACCTCTACCCTGCCATAAAAATGCTATCCTAGTTCAACACGCTGAAATCATGACCCAAACTGAAACATGGCTAAATAATTTAAAACTACTTCTAAACCTAAAAAAAAAAAAAAAAAAACAAAACTTCTGCTCTTTACCTCTAAACACTATTGCCCCTCCCAACATAACATGAACAAGTAAGTCACACAAACATTACTGTGTGTCATCATAGATGACCAGTTGAAATTTGACCACTATATATTATGAGTGGTTAAGTATATTATACAGAATGAAAACATACCTTGCCAACATGACCAGAAGACATAGTCTCCGCTTTCCATCCTCTAAGCTGCCAATCTTCACTAACCGTCAAAGTCTCACAAAATGTCTAAACTTGAGCAATGTTATAATTAAAAAGAAAAATTACAGTAAACCTAAACAGAACACACTACTGCCTAGCATACCCAAGGCCCAAAAATAGGGATAATTTTTAAATGTTGCTCTTACAAAACGTAGAAATTTGATAGAACGGGTTTGGCATTAACATGAATTTTCTGAAGGATGTGAAGTCTGAAACTCAGCTGTCTGCTGTTATTTTCTAACTTTAACCTTAAATGATTTGTCACTAAATTTGCCAGAAAAAACACAATTTTATGAAAAACAGACCAAAAATATGAGGCATAAATCTGGACAAACTGCAAAAATCTCTACAATTGAGAGGTATGCCTAGCTCAGAGAATTAAGCTGGTTAGAGCTACCACTACCATTAACCTCTTTCTTGGTAACTATAATGCACAGATATCACTATACAGCAAAATAACTTCCATCCATTAACAACTTAATGCAACATTACTTTCAACAGAATTTGTGCTCTATAACCAAATAATTTCACGTTAGGCAACTCTACATTCAAATACTGCTAAACTATGGAACCATATCACACCATAACTAGAATCCACTCAGAATGCAAATTCATTTAAAACAGAAGTTCACCTATGAAATTAATTTATCTCCTTCTGGATATCTCCAGGATAAATGCCACTATAAATCTTCACCTTGCCATATCATCAAATCATTTCTCTTCATTTAGAATCCTATGCCCCAAAAGTCTTCACCAATAACTGAAGTTTTACTAGCATCACCCAGCCATAAACAGTTTTGTGAAACTGCTCGCAGCACCACTTCTAATAACACACTTATGACAGCCAAACATAGTGGTCACAGAACCTGCGTTATACCTCAGCTGTTGGCTACAACAGTGACATTTGCTGCCCTATTGGGTTCCTTCCTTCAACTTCCCCTACTTTTCTCTGTTTACACCAATAATCTAGCCTCTGCCACCAAACATGGCACACTCATCCAATACGCAGATGACTCTACCATCATCTGCTCAGCCCAGTCCCTACCCAAACTGAAAAAAGTCACACAGGAAGCCTTTTCCTCTGTTGAAACATGGTTATCCAATGCCCAATTAATACTCAACCCAAACAAAACTAAACTACTCATCTTCCAACCCACCAAACATACTCAAAACAACTCTCACTTTAACATCACAGCAAAAGACAACACCACTATATACCCAACTGATCACACCAAATTGCTAGGAGTGGAAATAGACAATAAACTAAAATTTGACATTCACATATCCATGACCATAAAAAGTCCACAAAAAACTAGGAGCATTGTACAGAAATAAACAATTTCTCACCAAAGCAGCAAAGATTTCAATAGCAAATTCCCACCTTATCTCCACCCTACTTTATGCCTCTCCAGTATATACCAACCTAAGGCAATGTGATCTAAACAAGCTAGAGACCTGCTACAACAAAATCGCAAAATTAAGCCACAGGGGCATCCTACCGTAGTCACCACTGTCTCTCACTTGCTGAACTGGGCTGGCTTGAACTCCCTCACCTCCTTCAGTGGTATCAACTCTCACTCGCCCACAAACTAGTAAACCATCCACTAAATGTCCCATCCCTCCAGAATCTACTCCAACCCTATCGCACCACCAGACCACTAAGATCCAGCAACAAAAATCACTTGCAGATCACTAAAGCCAATAACTCTGCTGGTGAAGCACTATTCTCTTGTGCCATAGCCAAATTATGGAACTCACTCCCACCCACAATTACCTCCGTACCATCATGCACCAACTTCAAAACTTTATTAAAAGCACACCTAAAAACATGCTGGCTATGCCCTTGCAACTCCCACTCTAATATCATCCACCCCATCCAACTACTACCTTTCTTTCACTTCCACTAACTACCTTGATGATAGCAAGCTCAGATGCTCATAAGCTTAATACTTATTATACAGCAGGAACTTCTCATTGTTACATTTGTTAATGCCCGTTATGTACTTCACAGATAAAGATTCTAGTTGTCTACTGATGTACTATGTTCTTCATCTGTAAATATGTTGTAAGTAATTTCTATGTTAAATTGTTAATCACTATGTAATCCAATGTAACTACTGTCTGTTTATTTTACTGTGGAGCTTTTCTCCCCGGGCCTCCGCTGAAACACTCCCGGTCAACAAATTTAAATAAATAAATAAAATAAAATAAAATAAATAAACTTCCACTTCTTTGAATTTCTAATCACAAGGTCCATCATCTATTTGATAGACCCACTAATACACCTCTTCAAATGCTCTATGTTCAACATCTACTAAATGCTTAAGTATTTTTGATACTGTAAGTTTTCTCTATTTCATATGAATATAGTAATTGTTAATGAATATTACTTCATGTCTGTTAGTTTACATTACTGAATGCCTGTTTAAAAATGTTTGCAATATATTTGGAGCTTTTCACCCCATGCCTCCTCTGATAAGTGTTTTTGAATGAACCTAGTTGGACAAACCAACAAACAAAAATCAAAATACATATGGAAGGTTTAATTTCCTGATGTGTGTTCTCTAGAAGTTCAGCACTCAGTCCATCATGAAATGAGTCAGTTATTTACTTATTAATTTGTTAATCAAGTAAGTACAGTAGTCTGAAGAGCACAATCCCAGCCAGGCAGCACACAAACTTGAGACACAGGAACAAAGGTCATAATCACATGTAAAACTGATGTTTAAACTCGGTAAAGTAGCCTGGTAATTACAAGGAGGAAGCACATATAGACAGGCATCCTTTAGTAGTAAAACAAATCTCTCTATACTATTTAAGATATATGCACAGCTTTGTTTTATTTATTAACTGTGTAGGTGGTAGACTGATCCAACAAAAACTTGTTTCAACCATAACCCCAAGAACTATCAATGGTATACGAATGTGAGCCAAACAGCATAACAGCAAATGTTAGTAAACAAAAAGCAAATGCAACAAACATGGAATAAATCAAAACAAAGCAGAATAATAAAAAGCAAATGTTAATCATTAACAAAACAGATAATTAAAAAGGCAAACACAGCAAAATACTACAGTGGTCATCACTTCCCAGCATTATCCAGCTATAAATTGTCTATATCTAAAAGTGAATGACCTCAGATCAAGATCACCCACACGCAACAGAACAGAGAGCATCCTTAAGTGGGCAATGAACTTTGCTTCAGGTAATGACATTGTGAATCACAACTATAACCTTAGAGCAGGTCAGAATATGGAGAAGCTGGAGTAGGTCCTTCAATAAAATAGACACAAAATTATACATTCTGGGTACAGTAACAGACAAAGCCCTTTCACCAAAAGCCAAGCTTATATAGACAATGATCATAGCACAATGAGATCTTAAAACTCAAGTCGCAGTTATACCATTTTTTTTTTTTTTTTTTTTTATATAAACCATCCGTTAATTTGGAAAGACAAATGGGGAAGGCTGAGAGCACTTTCTGGTTAAATGACTTACTCACAACCTCAAAGCTGAAGTGTGGAGTACCAAACCTGGAGTTATAGTAAAAAGCTTCTTAGCTGCTCAGAGCCCAAACCCTCTGCACTAAGCTGCCAGATCAATAGTTTACTGATTTAGTGGTGGCAAAGTCAAGAGTAAAGTTCAAACAAAAATGCAGTAAAAAACAAAAACAAAAAAAACAAAAAAAACAAACAAACACTCTTCCTTAATGATATTCTGTCATTTTGTACAGCTCATATTACTGCAATGATGTTTTGTTCTGGCTTGCTTGTTAGCTTCCGGATTTGTTTAAAACATCATTAATGGAAAAAAAAAAATGCCATTAACAGCAGCTCACACGAGAGATGAAGACACAGGATGTTGTAAGTACTTGCTGTTCTTGTTTGGTCTGTAGTACCAGCAATCTAATAATACTTCTCTATGTTCCAATTATTCTGTTCATGCTCCTCTGGGATTAGTAAATGTTGTTACTAAATTAGGGCGATAAATCCCAGCTGACTAAAAGCTTTTACATTTTCAATAAGAATTATGTTTTCAAATCTGCAGCACTCGTTGATAAATGACAGACAACAGCATTCAACCTTTTTCAGTGATTATCAAGTCCTAATCAGATTTACTTAGTAGATGGACCAACAATCCCATAAAAACACAGATTCTCTGCAAAGACAGCAGCAGAGAGAAACAAGATAAATCTCACAATGGAACCCTGAGGAACTCCTGCCTTAGACATTCACTGGTGCAGAGATCACATACTAATACCAAACTTCCAGACTAGCAAAACCTTTTATTCACTGGTTAACAGGGAAAGTGAGCTTGCTAAAAAAAACCCTTTCAGCCATAATCCACGCCAAAGGCCAGCAAGTAATGCAATCCAAATCTGAATGGCAGCATAAAACCACAATCTTATAAAAAATTAAAGATACCTAGGCATATCCAAGATTATCAACACTTACAGCACATTTTAATAGAACAGCAGTTTATAATGAGTGTTATTTAAATTTAAAATGAGACAATGTTGATACTGGCAATACACAACACTGTCTGATGTTGCACTTGACAGGATAGCCATTTTAAATTCACGTCCATAATGAGCAAAATGCGGAAGTTCATAATTAAATGACCTTGCTTCTTAGTGACAAAGACATGATCATAAACAATCATCTCCAGATAACATACAAGTCAGACACCAGCGGAATTCCCACAATGTATTAAAACAAATACAAGCTTGCAGCTGAAATGTTGTATCCCTACCAAAATCCATGTTGTAAATGAGACAACCATATGGTATGGTTTAAGGAAAAGCCTTACTTACTGGGATATTAAAGTTTCAATCACATCATATCCATCCATCTTTGCTTGTAAAGTGCACATATGCCACATGTACCACACATACCTTAAAGAGAATTCGGAATACGAGCCACCATCAGGAAGCTTTACTATTACTACTACTACGACAAATTATCACTGACAGGAGGGACTCTTGTCCTTCTTAGGCTGAAAAGTCAGAGCCCAAGCCAAAACAGAGTCCCCTGTCTGCTATCCTAGATGAACTTTTGTCAAGGAAACTTAAATGGCACATTATCAGGCAGACCTCAAAAGCACCCACTAGGGCAGAGATGTCAAAGTTCTGGGGGAAAAAGCTCTGCAGACACAAGACACATTGCAACACACTGCAAGCAAGTCCACTGCAATATAGACAGGGTCACAGGGAAGTCAGGGTGGCCTTTCACTGACAGCAAAAGACCATCAGATACTGCACTCCACGAGCCCTCCTTACTATACTCAGACATACATGCTATTACGGAGGTGGGAGTATATCCAGTCCTCCCTACTCCTAGTGCACTGCTAATAAACCTATCCTTCCTTCCTGGAAAGGAAAGCACAAATATATACTCGGCACCCTCCCTGCTCTTCCAGTGCCCATATCTAATTCTGACCCAAACCTTGTACTGGTACAAGCAAATGTCCAACACTGCATGGAGGGGCTTGCACAATTACAGCCCTGCAACACCTGCTTGGTGACTAATGCACTACACAGACCAAAATGGTAGCAGCTCCTCCACCTGTTCCATCCCCAAAATAGTCATCCATGCACCACACACAACCCCTCAGACTACAAGAGTGAAGATGCACATCTTGGGCTTGTTCAATCATTCAATGCTTGCTAATTATACATTAATCTCCACACAAACTTTTAACTCTTTACCATTCCTTTTTTTTTTTTTTACTTGTTCCTCTCCCACTCATCCCAACTACAATATATGTAATGCATACATACACTGTGGATCTACCAATTATGTTTGTTGTTGCCCTTGCAATGACACTATTTTATTTTTAAATTCAGCTGATGCTATAAATAGGTCAACCCAGTTACTGATCTACATTTTTGTAACTTATGATGCTCTCTACTGACAAGTGTTCAGATTGCTTTTTATTTTTTCTCTTTGTTGTTTATAATCCCCACACTGCACCAGAAAATGGTCCATTTCAGTGATTGTTAAATTAAGGATATTCAGGTATGCATGTTTTTGGTCTGCATCCAGGGGTCTCTCCCTTTCTTTTTAAATCACGGCTGTTAATTAATGTCACATCAGGGGCAAGTTCAGGGTTTGTCACACATTAAAAAATGGTTAAGTTTTTGTAAGGTGGTAAACAAATCCTATAGTATTAAATGGAGTTTTTCAAAGTGAAATGCAAAATGGCAAGTAGCCCTTTCTCAATTTAACTAACTAAGCACAAAATGGACTAAAAGCAGAAGATCGGCATATCATT
Source organism: Protopterus annectens (assembly GCF_019279795.1). Taxonomy (NCBI): domain Eukaryota; kingdom Metazoa; phylum Chordata; order Ceratodontiformes; family Protopteridae; genus Protopterus; species Protopterus annectens. The sequence continues at coordinate 195,932,478 of NC_056734.1, forward strand.
CTGCATGCTGGTAAAAGTTCCTTATAGCTTCTCCCTTCCATACACTTAGATTTCATATTCACGTTTATTCCCTCCACCCCATATTAATATAAAAACATTATTATACTGAGCTCCATAACCACTGGTAAAGTGGTGCATTTTTCCCCAGCATCCCTCTGTGAAAACTTTTCTTTCAGTATCATTACAGGGCTTCCAATCTTTAGATCACATCCTTCTACTAAAATGTGTAGTCACAGTCCTGTTAGTAGCAAAACACTACACTGGTTTAAACATTAAACCCCAAACACATGCTTTAAAGAAAAATAAACTCAGGCTTTTCAACAACCTCTTTTTCTCAACTAAATGCATCCCACAAAGTTACATTTAAACAAATCTACTGTCTCGCTCTCCCTCTTCAATAACAAGACTTAATCATGCCCCTCATACTGCACCCTAAAGAATGAATTGGAATAAGACCTCGAATTATACCACAGTTGTTGTTGTGTCTTTCAGCTTTTCCCGGTTAGGGGTCGCCACAGCGGAACTCCGGTCTGCTAATTTGATTGGCAGTTTTTTTATGGTGTCGAGTTGCCAGCCCAACGCCCAACCTTCAACTAAGGCACGCCCATTCAACGCATGTCTTTCGAACGCAGGGAGGACATGCAGACTCCACACAGAAGGCACTCCCAAGCCGAGAATCGAACGGGAGAACCTCTTGCTGTGAGGCAACAACGCTACCGCTGCACCACTGCGGAATCGAATTATACCACAGTACAAGGACAAAATGATTGACTTCAACAATTGGCTAAGCTTCTGGTGTCATTCTAAGGGGATCCAGTATCTGTCTGCCTGGGATGACAGGATCGACAGACCACGATGCTTTGCCAGAGATGGCCTGCACCTGTCGCCCTTGGGATTACAGATACTGGCTAAGGCTCTTGCCACCCCCTATAGTGCCTTTTTAGGCAAGGTTCAAATGACAAATTCGCCACCATAGCAGGTACAGGCAAGCAAAATCTGAGGGTTATGCTACTCAATGTTAGAAGTCTAAACCTCAAAATGCATTCACTCGAGACACACTTTAAAATGGAGAACAATCGACATCTGTGCAGTGACAGAGACCTGGTTCAAAGCTCCAGAGAGCACCCCTGCATTACCAGGCTATAATTCACACCACATCTTTCAGCCACCTACCCTGGATTGAAACACTAAAGGTGGAGGCGTGTCCATATTCATTAAGGATATCCACACCTCCAGGCTTGTTGCTCAGCATAACACATCCGAGATTATCCAAGTGGAACTAACTCTGGGCAAGACCGCAATCCAAATTGTAACTTGCTACAGATCCCCCACCATGCCCCAGGATTCCCATTGCTCATTTCTTGATACTCTGGAAAATATTACGGTATAACCCAACACCATAATAATGGGAGATTTCAACTACCCCACCATTAACTGGGAAGACTACTCATGTACCAACTCTTTTGCTCAATGTTTTCTGGAATTCATAAATTCCAATGCCTTGGCAGGGGCAGCAATATCCTAGACATGGCCAATACCAACATGGGCGACCGGTGTTACACACCAGAGGTAATTCCTCGTTGGTCAGACCTGACCACAAGCTAATCAGCCTAGACATCCATATCCCGCTCCCACCCCCATTAGGGAATCCACCATAAAAAAATTCTCCAAAGCCAACTTCACAACACCCATGCAGACGGACAATAGAGGTATGGCTGCTGAATCCTACACAATTGCACTTTATACACGTGTGCATGATAGTGCTATCCCCAACAGAACCAAGATGCTACTCTCCAAAAAAGGAAGCCAATCTGGTGGTCCCCTGCCATAAACTCTACAATAGAAGAAAAACTGTTGCAAAAAACAAAAAAAAAAAAAAAAAAAAAAAAAGGAAGAGTAAAATCCCATGAGTGGAAGAACTCCCTGGTCAGCCTCAGTAAGGAGTGGAAATCCCTCAAAATCCTCCAAAGCTAGTTATGAAAACAAAATCACCACTGACTCTAAAAACAACCACAAAGCATTCTATAGCTATGTCAAGAATCTCAAGGACAACACTCAGATCTGCTCCAAGTTACAGCACAATGGCACTAAATACACAGAACCAACTGATATTGGGTTCAGTGCTAACTTTACCCCACCCCCACCCCCTAAAGGGCCCATCTCTATACCAGAAGAATGCAAAGTTTCTGTAATTACGACTGCACAGGTAAAAAACGCACTCTCCAAAGCCAAGAACACTGCATCCATGTCACCTGACATCATCCCAGGCTGCGTTCTACATGAACTACAGAATGAACTGGCACCCCACCTAAGCACTATGTTCAATTATAGCCTCACCTCAGGCTTTGTGCCCACTGAATGGCACACAGCGACAGTTATCCCACTGCACAAAGGGGGAGCCACCATGGACCCTGGGAACTACCTCCCCATTACCCTGAGCCTGGTCTGCAAGGCCATGGAATGTATCATCATGGAACTTATAAACCAAGACATTGGTAATCTCCAAACTCTGGACCCAACCCAGTTCGGGTTTGTAAAAGGAAGATCTTGTCTCCTAAACCTGACCGACTTCTCTGAAGCAGTCACCAAAGCCGTAGACCAGGGTAAGGTGGTTCACACAGCCTATCTAGATCTCGCAAAGGCATTCGACACCATCCCCCACTCTGGAATTATAGATAAACTCACTAAACTAGGTATAAATCCCTGTGTCACAAGATGGGTTGCCAACTGGCTTACTGACAGAACCCACACTGTGAAAGTAGCAGACTCCAAATCAGACTTCAGACCAGTGACAACTGGAGTACCACAGGGTCCAGTCCTGGGTCATCTCCTGTTTGGTATCTACTTCTCTGAAGGACAGTAACACAGGTCTTTGGCCAAGTTTGCAGACGACTGCAAACTAGGAGCTATAATCGTTAACTCCTAACGATGTGGACAGATGCCTGGTGTCATGGCCTCAAGCTCAATGCCAAAAAGTGCACTGTCATCCCCTTTGGTAAATAAACTCTGTACCCATGAGCTACCACATAGGTGGTAGCCATGAAAGTGTGACAAGAGACCTTGGGACACAGGTGGACAGTAGTCTCTCCTTTGATAATCACATTGCCACAATAGTCAGGAAATCCTTCGATGTGGCACACCTCATCACAAAAGGTTTCTCATCTAGGAAAAAAAAAAAAAAGGAGGTCATTGTTCCCCTCTACTCGTCACTTATTAGACCCATTATACAGTACCAACGCCCCTTTTGGTATGTACCTCACAAGACATCAACAACTGGAAAGGCCGCAGAAATACCTCACAAAGAGGATTACTGGCCTCAAACAGATGCCCTACTCAGGCAGTCTCAAAATAGCTTTACTCAGTCACATATCGCCTACTCGGGGGCAATCTCTACCTAACATACAATTTATTTTACATTTGTTGACCGGGCTAGTCTAGCTGGATATGTGTCCATTTTCAGTAGAGGCCCATGGAGAAAAGCTCCACAACAGCTGTATACAACTAATATTCATGAGTAAATATAAACATAAGGGGATACTAATCAAAAATTGGTTATACATAGTAACAAAAAAACCCTACGAGTTAGGCTTGCTCACATTACATAAAAAAGGAACAGAAATAAGGAAAGGACATATAACTTGGTATATAGAATAATAGGTACAAGACAAAAATAGACACTTTTGACAGAGTTTAAAGCAGAAACTTAGTAAACTAGACAGATTAGTTGTGACAAAAGAGTTTCAGCGAGGACTGGTGCATGGACACAGCCATTGTGAATTAAGGAAGGTTTTTAGAGGTTTTTGAACAATGGAGTAGATGAAAGGGATACAAGATTACTTGGAAGTTTATTCCAATAGTGTTAGTAAATAGAGAATCACATGATTTGTTATTGGACTTTAGGGTTGCAGCTAGTAACTTATTAGCTGAGCGTAGGGTACTTCGATTTGTATATGGCTTGATCAAGTTAGAGAGAATGGGAGTATTTGTAGGATGATGCAAGATTTTGTGGGCGATGGTTAGTTGCTGAAAAAGAAGCTGGTTTTGCAGTTCCAACCATCCTACAAAGCGGTCAAACCCAGAGCTGTTGGAGATGCTCCACGAAATCCCAATCCCTCAGAGCTACACGCTCTAAGGACCTAAACCTTGTCACCACAATAAACTGAACATGCTGGAGGAATAGATTCCTGTCCCAGAGACTTTCCATACTCTGGAACAAACTACTTATCTACATCAAACAAAGCTCCTCATTAGCACAATCTTGACAATTGCATGGGAAATAGGAAATTAACCCCGGGGATCACCTCTGTCTTGGGTGGCGAAAGCCAGGGTACCTTTTTGGCTAGGCTTGTGTAGGCCCTAGGGCCAATAGACTAGTACCTACCTATGAACTTCAATCTAGTTTCCAAATCTTGCTTGACAACAATAACAACTTCCTTTTAAAAATGCATTTATACACACATAAAACAATGAATTTTGCCACAATCAGAAATCCCTTTAAACAACTAAACTGCTCCAGTAGCTAGAGGCATGCATCTCAAGCTCTGTGCACAAAGACAAAAATAATGGGAGGACAAAGGCTGAAAAATCAAGGGTAAATTTTTTTATCTATTGCTCATATAAACTTAGAAGTGCTGTGTCAGCATACATTTTATGAAGTATATGAAGTCTGAAACTCAATGGCTTCAATCCTCAACTGTCCAAAATTTTGTTTCAGATTTCTCTTCTGTTCCTTGTAAAATTTGTGTTTTTCTGGCAAATCACTGAGGACTGAAACCTCTAAATAAGTACATACATTTGAGCTTGCGACTTCATATCCTTTAGAAAATGGAAAATGCATGCCAACACAAATCTTGTTATTCTAGCAACTTTCTAAAGTTAATAAGAGCAGCATTTTAAAATCTGTTCCTATTTTTGGGCCTTTGACCCCCCCCCCCCCACCACCACTGTCTTAGGCTTTGTTCAGATTTCATGTGCCAAGAAGTTCAGAGGTAACATTTTCAATTATTTGTCAGAAAGCCACACATTTTAGGAGAAATAGGACTAAAATGCAACAGAAAATATTTGGATTTTCTATACAATTCTGGGCAATTGAGAGATATGCCTGGGGGTCTAGATCTGTCTAAGCAAACACAAACATTATAAAAGCAAAAGTATATTCTTTTTCAGAACAAAGAAAATATTCGATTACTTCCTTTCCCCAAAAGGGAAGAAAAACAACCAGAAAATAAAATACTTCTAGGTCAGACAGAAAATGTTCTTTTTATTAAATTCACATCAAAGAAGAATCAAGCTTCTCCACAAATAATACTTCAGTTTATCACACTAGCCCTTCCTAAGAGACCGCTGCTTTGCACTTCCTAAATCTAAATGGCTACTGTACGTCACAAATGCCCATATTTACAAACCCAGCAAAACAAAATTCCTTGCCAAGGAAACCCAAATTACATCCTAAATTCTACTCAACTGCAAACATTTTAAAGACAAAATGCAACTGCAACATTTATAACAAAATAACCTAAAGAATCCCCCCACACACACACACACACACACACACACACAATCTCCAGGCCATGCCTTCATCTTGAACCCTAGGCAAACTTTAAAAGCTTCCTTTTTTAGTCACCACTGTAAAGAAATGTCACTCAAAAGTTAACATTCTGTGATCACCATACAGCTGTTTGTTAGCTACATTTCTAATGTTGTGTTACTCATACTATATACAGATGTTGGCCAAAAACATTTTTCATTCATTGATTTAAATGATTTAATTCTAATTTTGTTGAAATTTAGAAATTTGTATCACCCAGAGTGAGTAACTGGAACTGATGCTCTAACAAAATAAATAAAAACTAAACAAATTTGTGCAACCAACACTAAAAGTGCTTTTCTAAAGATGAATACAATTTAAGGAAAAAACAAAAGCAGAACACTTAATATTGCTACAGCTGGCAGAGCAGATAATTAAGGCTCAAAACTGTTAACGAGCCGATTCTAGATTCTGTCCACCTCTATTCATCTTATGTGTGACCTTGAGCAGATCACTTAACCAGAAAATGCTCCCAGACTGCCCCTAAAAAGGGACACCAGTGGCTTACCCAGATAACAAAATGTATTAAAATAATAAAAGTAAATAGCAATGATAACTGGATATCTCAAGTTTCAATTCTCTGCAGCAATACTCATCAGAAAAAGAAGACATCCGTTTTAGGCACATGCAATTCTTGGGTCCACAACTAACCCTGGTACATTACCAGCATACCATTCAGTCCGTAACGTTTCCAATATCGATTTCTCCATGTTCTAAAATGCTCATGTTGTCTTCAAAGCCACAACTACATGCCAACGTATACATCATCATCACCCCCCTTTTCCTCCATGGGATCGGGATATCGTGTTAACTGTCACCATCTCTCTTGATTCAGTGCCACACTCCTGCATGACTGTTGCAGATCTTTCACACAATCCATCCACCTCTTTGCTGGACATCCTCGTTTTGTCTTACCTTTTTCCGGTCTGTCCCAAATCATCTTCATCAGATTGTCTTCTGTTTTTCTGCATGTGTCCGAACCATCTTAATCTTTGATCTTTTCTGCATTTGAATCTACTTTTGCTTCTGCTCTTATGTCCTCATTTCTTCATCCGCCCCACAGTGTGCATCCTACCACCCTTCTCAGACACTTCATTTCCATCACCTCTAACTTCATCTGCTCTGCCTTTATTGCCCAGGTTACAGTACCACACAGTAGTACTGGTCACACCACTGTCTTGTGCACCTTACTTTTCAACTTCTTTGGCACTCTTCTGTCAGAGTGCACCTGAAACTCTATGCAGCCCCTCCGATTCTAGCTTTGACCTCTTCATTAGGACTTCCCTTCTCCTCAGCCAGCCCGGTACATAACTGTTATCTATAGACTCTGTATAATGTTTTTTTTTTTTTTTCAGTTGGAACTTTCCACAATAGGCTGCCACTGAATAAGGGGCTTTGTTAGACACATTCAACTATATCCACAAAGTATAACTACATAAAATAAATGCTGTTTCTATGACAGACACCTTTGTAGCTAGTACAGGGTACCCACATGTGCAATACACAGCTGCAACCAGCGTGCTACAGAATGTCAGAAAAGGTGAGATCAAACTGCCAAAGGCTAATCTGCCTACTTTTTTTTAGGGGGGGGGGGTGAAGATTTGACTTGACTGTAGAGAACAGAAACAAATGATTCTAAAAGCAAAAAGACAAAGTCTATACCAACGTTACTAAACATAGGAAGGCATATGAAATATACAAGTGCATTACAGGCTCCCAAAAAGGTGTGTGGCACAAGAAGGGGCAGCATAAAGAAAAATTAAGTCATGCAAAATGACAACCCCCCCCCCCCCCAACTGCCAGACATGACACCAAAGATGAAGCACCTGAAAAGGAAAACCCAAGCATGCAAGTAGTGCTGTGGGTAGGGACTGACCAGAAGTACAGCAAGACAACAAGGAATGGATTTTCCTGAGGGTGGTGCACTGCAAAAAATCAGAAAATGTCCAGGTCATGAAAAAATACTTCCACCTGCGCTTGCAAATAATCAATTTTTTTTACATACCTAACATTTTACAAGGTAATAATTAGACATAACTCAGTGTACTCAAATGAGTGCATTTTTTGAGCAGCTCTCATAACCTTTACAACTTACCTAAAAGGAGTGTACATCTAAAAATATTTTTATGAAAATAACGTGCTCCTTTCCAAAATGTACACAGGCTACAATTTGACAGTTGAGTATATTTTTAAAGACTGGTGGGAAAACAGATGAGGTTGTAGAATAAATAAAAAAATTCAGGCTACAGCTACCTACATTTTAAATAACTTGAAAGATTGTGCTTTTTGATTTTTAATTCTTAAAACTGATTCAAGCCACTAAATATGCTAGATGTTGTTTACTATATGCCGCTTCTTACATCAACACTTGCATCCTGAGAAGAAAAATAAAACAAAACAACCAAAAACACCTAAATGCTAATGCAATTTTCCCCACTTATTAGCAAAATACAACTTTCACAATGAAAAGCCTGTTAATGGCAATTAGACCATAGCTCTCAACCAATCAGGGCCAAATCTGAAAATATCAGACAATGAAATATACTTAAGTATTAGCATTACTAACTTCAGACATTGACAAAATAAGGAATGTGAATTAGTATACATTTTCTGAAGTAACAAAAAAAAGTCTACATCTCTAATTATTTAAGGGTAATCCGCCACCTTTTCTCCAAAACCCACCAGTTTTACGATGGGCAGAGCTAAAAACAGTCAAATCAGGGACAATTGAGATGTATAATATGCATATATTCTCAGGCGTTTTGTGGACGTGATGTAGTTTATCTTAATGGTGCGTCCATTTTCCTATCAGCCTGTGGTTATGGAGGAATTTGATAATGCCAGAGCAAATATCACAGGTCAATTACATGGAGTGCACAGTCACTACAGAGTGCATGCAAGCAACACGGAAGTGTAACAATGCAGTAAGGCAAATAAAACGTTTGTGAGGCTACTTCTCCAACAGGAAGTGGTTATGAAAGAATCAGTAAAAAGCGAGGAGCCACCAAGTAAAACAGGAAGCAATTTAAGATGCATCACTGAGAGAAATCAATGGACAATCCGTCACGAATGGCAAACAAAACATTAAAAATCAATTCTGCAGTTAACACGAACGAGACAAAACCTCATCTTCCATTACAAATGCAGAAAAAAACTCACCAACTACATACTATACCAGTGGAAAGGAAAGTAAAATGTAAAATAAAGGGTGCCAGTCGGGCAAATGTACATCACCTTATCTATTCGTCTTTTTAGATATCATAAGCACAGAGCTTTGGAAGATTACAAATGCAGTACTAAGAAACAAAAGAAAGCAAGCCAGCATTAACCCAGACTTAAGCATGCATAATGCGCATCCACAGTCATGCTGTCATAGTAACCTGGCACTACAAATGGGCACATTGAAATCTTAACACTGTATGTGATGACGTGCACATTACTTTAAGAGCGCATACGTTTCACAGGAGAACCTTGTTATAGTGGGCCCTGAACTCTGCCTACACCATGTGTTGATATGCAGTGCTACTGTTACCTTGCCCTTGTAGGTGGGCACGTTGCACAGGATATCTGAACGCAGGGCCTCCTCGGGTAGACTACGGATGCACAGCCAACGCCATACCTCGCTGTTTTCCTCCCCATCCAGGCAGTAGTACCAGTGACGGCACACGAGCGCGCAGTTATACAGGTCTGCCATGTCCAAGTATGAGAAAACCAGTTCGAGCACTCGCGCGGGCAGCCTTGCTGCCATCTCGCCCCGGAGTCCCGACCCGCTGGGGGGGAGGGGGAGGTAAGGGGGGAAGAGAAAAAGTCACTCAAACCTACAGTAACAACTCTTCACGGGTGTAACCGTTCCCAATGCGCGCTCCCGTAACCAAACACGTCCACAGTATCCCAACAGCTTTGTGCGCAGACCTTTATTCCCGCATCCCTTACTGTAAATAAGCGCATATGAGTAGAGAACGATACAAAACAACGTAAAACACAGTACAGAGAAAATATTTCTCAATCCAGTGTCCTTTCTTAAAACAAGCAAGATACGTCCACCATATTTGTTAAGAGTGAACATTCGCATTTTTTGGAGTATAAACACGGTGGGGCTCCTGTTAATTGAACTGCCACGAATCGCAAACCCACGAAGGCGGAACAAAAGCAAATCGGCCAATCCCTGCTATCATGTAAGCTGTGTTATTGGAAAGAGTGCATGTATACGCACGTGTACATACATAAAACATAACTGTTTTACTTAAAAAAATAATAAAAAAGGCTCTTGCTTTTGTCCACTTGTGTACATACAATGCTACGTGTACGTTCATATGTATACGTAACTTATATTTATATGTATATCGTAGCACTCCAACCGTCAGGGGTAAATCCAGAAATAATTAGGGACACTTAAATTTGAGACAGTGAAAGAATAAGAGAATGTGAGTTAATGTACATTTACGGAACTAAACAAGTATATAACCGTAATTTCTACAATTAGGGACAGACCTAAAATTTGAGTCAAAATCAGGAGGGATGTGACTGAAAACAGTTGAGAAGTATGACGCGCATATTATATATATATATATATATATATATATATATATATATATATATATATATATATACATGCGTACATACAAAGACAGAGACATGTCTGTGTAGAGTTAAAGAGAGGTGTGTGTGTGTGTATATATATATATATATATATATATATATATATATATATGTGTGTGTATATACAGGGCCGGTGTTAGCATTTTGGGGGCCCCCAGCAAATGTCAAGTTCGGTGACCCCTACGCAATTCTGTCAAAGTATCACCCTGTCACTGCAACACCTCTGAAGCAGCCTTTTAGTTCATGGCTGAAAACGTTTAGGTGTAGTGTGTACAGACTGACCTGTAGCTACAATGCTTTTACAGTACAACAGGCGTATGTACCACACTATGTTCACACATTAGGTGAAATGCTGTCTATATGCACTAAAGTGCATTTTAATGTTTTTTTCTTTTTACATAATCTTTTCATCCGGTGATGGCTTGTACAGAAATTATAATTAAGGAAAGAAATTCAGTGTTGCTGTTCAGCTTAAGTTTTCCTTGCATCATTTTAGCACACCTTTCCTGACTAAGACACCACAGTAATAACCATTTAGGAAATAACTCAGATAAACCAGGGCCCAAGAAGCCCGGTCTACATTATAAGATCGACGGTTGAAAACATCGAACAACATATGGTTGACACCATATAGTCGATATCTTCAAACATCGACCTTATAAAAACACAAAAAAAGTACCCTAACAGGTTTAAGCAGGGGGGCAAGCCCCCCTGCACCCTCCACGACCCCCCGCTACTTAAATATACCAACTCTGAGACCACACTACATTGCAATAAATGGAAATCTCCCCTTACAGAGATTTCCATTTACACACCCGAGATTCTGAGCGTTCGATATTCTCGTGCCGAAAATGTCAGATTCGACATTGTCGGCTTTCGAGAATATAATATAGACTCAAGAAGCCATAGGGCTATTGGTGTTCTGGGATGCATTTTAGAGCATTTTCCCAACCCTTTAATCCAGTGGTGTCTTAAAAACCATGAGTAAAAAAAGAATTTCAGTCTTTTTTTTTTTTTTCAAGGAAGACATAAGTTGTGCCCAAGGCTTAATATTCAAAGATGACAAAATTGTAGCTCACAACAAACTAACTAGCCATTTATTGTCTGGATACATAGGTTCAATCTGGGAATAATGCCTGCCTCAGTAACCTCCCCCCCAAAAAACAATAGTCACTGTCTATGCATCCTTCTGGTGTTAGACTGAGATGAAAGCAGTGGTTCAAATTGCCACAGTCATGTGTTTCAAGTGAATGCTGACATACATATACATAGCATGTCTCCTTAGTCCTCAACCCTAACCATCAAAGGCAGCTACCTGTATATGTGCCCGATATGAACTTGAAAAAATAAAGATTAGAGTAATGTATTCTACTTTGTTGCTCCTAGACAGTACAATGTCCCTACACAAGCTATAGTAACCTTCTTTGTACACCTCTAAGGTCTGTGAGAAAAGTTAAAGAAACAATGACCGCACTGACCTCAGCCCAAACAAAAGCTGTAATGACCTCATGTGCAAACCTCTATGGTTTGACTTCAATGAAAGTTAATGAAGTAACCCCCCCCCCCCATAACTTACAGCAGCTTTCTGTACACATATCTGAGCAGGGATGGTTTTAGAATGGGTACAGTTGAGAGCAAAGGGGTATTATCAGCTTTATCCTAACAAGGTCAGTCCTGTTCAGGTTAAAGAAAGTAATCAAAAAAATGAATACATTTTTTTCTCATTTTTTTTCCGCCAAACAGCAACAGCTTTTGTGAGGCCTTGTGAGGTCAAGGATGATTAAGGGAGCCCCCTCTATCAATTTATTCAGTCAGGGGAGTGGGAGCCACTAGACTTCTTAAAGAGTGAAGTGTCTGAATGCTCTGTTGATATATTTTATGCACTACTTTTGAAATATAATTACTTGTTAGCTACATTTTTCACTGATACTTCGAAGTATAATGTATGTGTCCTGGCATTATTGGGTGTATACAGAGATAAAAAAAAAAAATCAGTGATATTTTTTACAAACACACACAAAATTCATAGCAATACTAGTTTTGTACTTATTTCATAAATAGCAATACATTGTGCAACACTGGTACTGCCACACCGGATCAGTGAATGCTGTTTAGTAATTTGCAAACAGCAGCCGGGGTAAGTTACTTTAATTTACCTCAGTGAGGAGTAATGCATACCTGTCACTGTCTCTGATTTCAGACATTCCCTGATTTTGCTCATAATTTTGCTCTGTCCTTCGTAAAAAGTTTGATTTGGTAATAAATCATTCAGGAATATAGGTAGCCAATAATTCCAGGCATAAAAGGTTTATACTTATTGTCTAAAAAATGCATGTTAATGCAAAGGGTGTTATTTTATTAACTTAAGTGATTTACAGAAATATTTAAAATGTGTTCCTGGTTTTGAGCCTTTATTCTGCCATTATTGTTGATATTGTGCTGAATTATTCTGCAAAGAAGTTGAGAGTTGTAATATCCGGTATTCTACCAGTATATATAAAACTGCCTGAAAGAAAAAAAAACATCCCTGAAGATCGGAAGCATCAGCTGTTCTTAAAATATAAGGTTTGCACTCAAAGCAGTCACTCCAGCCACCTGATCTCTCTACAGATTACCTTGCTTATGTTCATTATCAGCTTTATCCAACAGGGCCATACCACAGCTCTTTTCACATTAAAGAGCATAATCAGGAAATTAATACATTTTTCTTAACCATCGGCTGATTTTGTGGGGCCCCACATAGTGAAGCATGATCAAGGGTCCCCCTTTCAGCCACAAGTATTGCAGGTACCTAAAGTTGGCTATTTTGTTGGTTTTCAGGGTTTAACTAAGCCAGAGGCACTATGTCAGTGGTCAAATATTTACAGGAATGGTGAAGCCTGTTACTTGATAAAACACTGTTACTATAACCAGAGACATCTTTGAATTTTAAAGGAGATATAAATAAAAAAAAATTAAGCTTGTTTCCTGCCTTTCCTGTTAAGTGGTATAGACTATTTGTAGGCTTTTGAGCCCCGAAGCCCTTCTGTGTTGGAGGGAAGCCTTCTAGCTTAGTTTTTTTTCCCTATAACTAGCCAGTTTTCTAGTTTCAGCACTCAAATCTGTTTCTTTGATCTCAGCACTTGTTCAGAAAAAAAAAAAAAATTTAATCTGCTTTTACTGTACTTGTGTTTCTACCTACTTTTTTTACTTTTGCATCATCTTAAAAGTACTCAATTGTATTTATTACTGCTTGGTGTAACTCATTCTAAGCCTTCTGGTTTAAACACTTGGGCTTCGGACCAGTTGTTTTGCACTGAGAGGGTTTGTGGTCTGCACTGTAGTGGCAGAACAGGTAGCTTACATCCTTCTAGGTTGGGAACTGCTGATTGAGGGCTCAGTATCTGTTATTCTAAAAGTGTATTAATTCTGGTTTAAGCACTTAGGCTTTCAGGCCAGTTATTTTACATTAAGAGGGTTCGTGGTCTGCACTCTTGTGGGAGGAGAGGCTGGACTCTGCCCTTCTGAGCTGAGAATTTCTGATTGAAGGCTTATAGTGCATGCATATCTGAACTGCTTCTTACTGAAGTTGGTGCGCCTTGTTTGCTGTGGCATAGACTGGATTCGGGCCTGCTGGATCTAGCTTTGTTTGTGTAACTTGAGCACTAATCCAGGCATTCTCTAAAGTATTCAGTTGTATTTATTAATGCTTGGTAGTAACTTGATTAAAGTTTAGCTGTCATTCTAAGTCTTTTGGATTAAGCACTTGGGCTTCAGACCAGTTGTTTTACATTAGGAAGGTTTGTGGCATGCACTGTGGTGGCAGGACAGGTAGCTTTCATCCTTCTAAGTTGGGAACTGCTGATTGAGAGCCCAGTGTCTGTTATTCTTAAAGTGTATTAGTTCTGGTTTAGGCACTTGGGCTTCAGGCCAGTTATTTTACATTAAGAAGGTTTGTGGTCTGCACTCTTGTGGGAGAAGAGGCTGGACTCTGCCCTTCTGAGCTGGGAATTTCTGGTTAAAGGTTTATAGTGCCTGAATATTTGAACTGTATCTTACTGAAATTGGTACACCTTGTTTGCTGTAGCATAGACTAGATCCAGGCCTGCTGAATATAGCTTTGTTTATATGCTTGTTGTTTGTTTGCTTGTTATTTCCTGGAATGCTAATTCCACCTAATACTGCTTCTCAGCTTCTGTGGCTCACTAGTGATATCTGCATTGCTTACTGTACTTATTTCCTTGTTTCACTTGAAAGAAAGTTACTGTTTGTCGTTTTGCATTTAAGTTACCTGTAACACATTGCACTTAAGTTACCTGGCACTTGCTCACTAAAGCAATTATATAAGTCAGCACTAAAAATTAAAAGCACTACACCCTCACTCCCCACTGGCCCTGGTTTTCAATTATTAAGGAATTCCCAATATTATTCTAGCATGTCCAAAGGTCAGTTGTCAATCTCCTCTCTGGTCCAGCTGGTGAATCTGGGAATCATGAGGCAATGTTACAACTGCCTCATGTACACAGACAACCCTCTCCTCCTCCCAACAAATTCCAACACATGTGAGAGATGCAACCATATAGCCAAACTGGAGGCTAAGCTCTCTCAACTCAGTACTGGCAAAACCAGTCAGGAGGAGAAGGAAACCATACTCACTACAATTCCAGTGTCACATAGACCTACCACGACAGCAAACCAAACACATAATCACACAAAAACATACTCGGAGGCTCTAAATAAAGATCTGCCGAAGCAGCAGAGACCTCCAAAGCAGACACCCAAGCAGCCGCTACCCCAAAACAAAACACGTGCAACACATATCTCACAAAGCCAGTGTGCCAAACAGTCACAGCCCTTAAGACTAAACAACACACCTGATACACTTGTAATAGGTGACTCTATCGTCAGGCACACTGACGCCCTGCTCACCAGGCTGAACAAGGAGAGGGTCACGGTGAGCAGCCTGTCGGGTGCTAGGATCCGCCACATAACACAAGCACTCAGGTCACTCCAAGGCAAGTACAAATATGACTCCGCCATTGTCCATGCTGGTGTGAATGACCTGAGACGCACTCCCTGGACTACATGAAAAGAGACATAAAGGAGCTCTCTGAGCATGTAGCCCAGGCCGGTATGACCCTGACCTTGAGTAGCATCTTACCCTCACCAAGAATGATGCCACAATATGAAGACAAGATGATCAATTTCAACAATTGGCTTAAGTACTGGTGTCATTCAAAGGGGATCCAATGCCTGTCAGCTTGGGATGATATGCTCGACAAGCCACGATGCTTCGCTAGGGACGGCTTGCACCTGTCACCCCTGGGCTTTCGGATATTGGCAAAGGCTCTTGCTACCCCATAGTGCCTTTTTTAGGCAAGGCTCAAAAGACAAACCCACCTCCATAGGTATCACAAGGGATAAGAAACTAAGAGTAATGCTACTCAACGCCAGAAGTCTAAACCACAAGATGCATGCACTCGAAACTCTCCTTAGCATGGAGAACATCAATATCTGTGCAGTAACAGAAACCTGGTTCAGGGCTCCCGAGAGCACCCCAGCACTACCAGGTTATACCTCATACCATGCTTTTCGGCCCCAAAACTTGGACAGAACCACAAAAGGAGGGGGAGTATCGATATTCATCAAAGATACCCACACCTCCAGGTTGGTGGCAAAGCACAAAGCATCAGAGACTATCCATGTGCAACTAACAGTGGGTAAAACTGCCTTCCAGTTTATAGCCTGCTACAGACCACCCTCCCAAACCCAGGAGCCCCACTCGGCCTTCCTGAGAACACTGGAAAATATGAAGGTCTCTCCAAACACCATTATATTGGGCGACTTCAACTACCCAAACATAGACTGGGAGCATTACTCTAGCTCCAACACCCTAGCCCAAAGGTTCCTAGAATTTATAAACTCAAATGCTATGGAACAACTTGTTACCACTCCCACAAGAGGGGAAAACATACTGGACCTGATCATCACCAACATGGGGACTGTATGCTCCAGACCAGAAGTGTATCCCTCACTGGTAAGATCAGACCATAAACTAATCTCACTGGATATTCACATCCCGACCCCACCCTCTGCCCAGAAAACCACAGTGAAAAACTTCTCTAAAGCAAATTTTACACTCCTCAAAACTGAGGTGGAATCCTTCAAAGCCCCCGGGCCTGTGGAAAATACAGCCCAGACCGCAGAATCCTTTATAAATGCATTCTATGAACACCTTCAGGAATGCATGGATCATGCGATCCCAAATAAAACCAAGACCCAATCCTCCAAAGGCAGACGTCCTGTCTGGTGGACCCCAGCCATAAACAAACTATACAATAGAAGGAGGAAGCTACTAAATGATAAAGCAAAATCCCAAAAAGGGAAGGCATCACTGATCAATATTAGCAAAAAACTACGGGCACACATAAAATTGTCTAAGGCCAGCTTCGAGAGAAAAATTGCACAGGACACTAAGGATAATCACAAGGCTTTCTTTAGTTATGTTAGGAACCTGGGTGGTAATTCCCAGATATGCTCAGAATTAGTCCAAAATGACAAAAAATACACCAAACCCACAGACATTGCCAACATCCTAGCTGACAGGTTCAGCGCAAACTTCTCCCCTCCCCACCAAAAGGGCAAATATCTATCCCAGCAGAGTGCTGCCCCTGACATCTCAGATGCTCAGGTAAGAGCCGCCTCTCCAAAGCAAAAACACAGCATCAATGGGACCAGATGGTGTCCCGGCTGCGCCTACATGAACTCAAAGAAGAGCTAAACCCAAACATAAAACTACTGTTCAATCTCAGCCTTACTACAGGATATGTGCCCAAAGAGTGGCGTACAGCAACAGTGGTCCCTCTCCATAAAGGTGGTGCCTCAACGGATCCTGGAAACTATCGCCCCATAAGCCTGACTAGCTTGGTCTGCAAAGCTATGGAAAGGATCATCATGGACCTCATAAATAAAGATGTTGGGGACCTACAAACACTGGATCCTACCCAGTTCGGCTTTGTTAAGGGCAGATCCTGCCTCTTAAACCTGGTTGATTTCTTTGAAACAGTCACCAAGGTCATTGACGAGGGAAGGTGGTCCACACAGCCTACCTGGACCTCGCAAAAGCCTTCGATACAATACCCCACTCGGGCATTATAGATAAGCTCACCAGCTTAAATATAAACCCCTATGTCACTAGATGGATTGCAAACTGGCTCAAGGACAGAACCCACATGGTTAGAATTGCTGGAGCCATGTCAGACTCCAAACCAGTTACAAGTGGTGTCCCACAAGGCTCAGTCCTGGGACCTCTCTTGTTCGGTATATATTTCTCGGAGGTACAGGCCAACACGGAAGGACTGTGGCTGACCAAGTTCGCAGATGACTGCCAACTGGGTGCCATAATCGACTCTCCAGCCGACACAAGCATCCTCCAAAAGTGCCTCATAGAAACAGACAACTGGTGCCAGTGCCATGGCCTCAAGCTAAATGCCAAAAAGTGTATAGTCATCCCCTTTGGCAAAAACAAAGTGCCCACAAATTACCACATAGGTGGAAATCCATTAAGTACAGAAGAAGTAATTAGGGACCTGGGGACCCAAGTTGATAACAATCTCTCATTTGACAACCACGTGGCCAAAGTGGTTAGAAAAACATTTTATATAGCCCACCTAATCATGAAGGGATTCACATCTAGATCAGGGGAGGTCATCGTGCCTCTTTACTCATCCCTCATCAGGCCCATAATTGAGTACAATGCCCCTTTTGGGATGTACCTTACCAGACACCTGCAGCAACTGGAAAGACCCCAAAAGTACCTCACCAAGAGGATCAAAGGGCTCAAACAGATGCCATATGCTGCCCGGTTAAAGAAACTCCAGCTCTACTCAGTGGCATACCGCCTGTTCAGAGGCGATCTGTGCCTGACGTATAAAGCCATGTCCAACCCGGAATTAATGGACATGCTGCACCTCAGAAAATCCAAATCCCATCGAGCTACGCTCGAGACTTGAACCTCAGCACTGAAATAAATAGGACATGCTGGAGGGACAGATTCATAACCCAGAGGCTCCCTTCACTCTGGAATAAAATCCCAGTCCAGGTTAGGCAGAGTCCCTCATTGACTCTCTTCAAGAGGAATCTTGATGAGTGGATGGGAGATCGTAGGTTTACCCCGGGTATCACTTCTGTGTCACTGTTAGATAGTATACTAACCTCGAAAAAGGGCATAGCAAAATAAATTTAAAATGGGTGGCGAAAGCCAAACACATTCTGGCTAGGCTTATAAATGCCCTAGGGCAGATAGCCTAGTATGAACCTATGAACCTATGAACCTATAAGACTTATTTACCCACCTGGTTTATTAAGTGTACAATATTGCTGTATTAGCTTTGGTTGGTTTGACAGACATGTTACAAACTATCAGGATAAGATAACTTGCTGTGCTTGGGGCCCCCCAGGAACAGGGGGCCCCCAGTGACCACAGGGTTCGCTGGTGCCTAAAGCCAGCTATGTGTATATAAAAAAACAGAACCTTTACACAGACTAAACAATTAGTAAAAACTACAAGAAAAACCTGTCCAAGCTATAATAGAGGCCCATGGGATATACGCAAATGACCTCTTAAGGGCACCAGTTGTTCAGCTGTATGGCTTCTGAATGTTCATGACTTTTTACTTTTTCTTTTTAAGCCTTTGTGGATACATTAAGGCCAATAAAGCCAAAGCCCACTAGTTGTGGACATGGCATGTTTTGGCCTTCTTCCACAAAGGCTTTAAAAGAAAAATTAAAAAGTCATGGACTTTCATATGCCAAATAGTTGAAACTCTTGGTGTCCTTAAGGTGTCATTTACATATATGCCATGGGCCTCCATTACAGGAGGTTTAAGGTATCGCACAGTGAAAATTCTAACTTGGCTAGAGTTTTCTTGTAGTTTTTACTAATTGGTTTGTCTTTGTGACCTTTTCACTTTTTGATTTTGAACTTTAGTTGTGATATTATACAGACACCTTAATGGTTATGGGCATCAGCTGGGTGTAAAGACCCTCACCAGGATTCACGAAGCCTCCGTGTAAGAGTTATAACTCTTACACGGAGGCTGCAGTTAAACGGAGTGATGTCAGCATGCTTTGCATATTCATGAGAGCATGCTGAATCACACCTAAGTCTAACACGGTCCGTGTAAGACAGTAGGGGGCGTGTCCGTAGGCCGAGCCCTGCAAGCAGACACGCCCCCAGAAGTGTAAAAGTGCCCAAAGTAAACACCCATAACAGAGTCCACGGAAATGTGAATAAACACAACACAACACATGCCCCCACAGACTATGAACATAAAATATATATAAATGAACATGTTATATATATTTTTTAAATTGTAAAGATGTTTAACCATGAGTGCGCTACAGTTAGCAGTCAGTGGGAAAGCATATAAGAACTAAATATGCAAAATAAGCCAGGAAGCAATAGCGTAGCGGTAGAGATGTTGGCTGCAGAGCAGGCATTCATGGTTCGAGCCCCCACAACACCAATTTTTTTTTTGCAAAATAAGCAGGAAACAAATCCCTGACAAATATGTACACATAAAACCACAAGTTATGTAAAATGTAATGAAATAGCCCATTTATATTGAAGACATGTGAGGTAACAAAAGAAGAAAAAATGCAAGATATGCCCATAGCTGAGTTACAGTTTAACAGAGTGAGTACATGTGCCCGTAGATGAGCAGTGGTTTAACTGGTGCAAAATGAGTGCCCGTAGCTGAGCAGTGGTTTAACATGCTAAATCTATGTGCCCCTAACTGAGCTAAGCGTAATATGCGTGCCTATGGCCAAATGAGGCTTAAAGCAGCGTACCCCGTTTGCGCGGAGCTGCTCACCGCGCAAACAAGCCCTGTTCATACATCCACACCTGATGGCCTGTTGCCATCAATTAACCCTGCATGTTGTTGGACTGTGTATTTCTGTTCAAATTATGCATGTGTTATGCACGCTGTTCAATGGTGTGAATATCTGGGTGTTTGGTTAATGGGAATACTAATGCATGCTGTTACAACTAATTGTGAATGGTATTATATGTCACTAACCCAAACTGTCATGACATAATGCAAAACATAGTACGACAGGGAAGGCGGGTTCCAGCGGACCCACCTCAGCTGGCGAGTGCACCTGCACTAGTGCCGAGTCCGGACCCTCCTCCGGTGGCCCTGTGCCACCTGTGGGTGGAAGTGCTGCAGGGGATGGGGCTCGCCCCCCCCTCTGCAAGTGTAGCCGGAGGAGGACCACCACTCACCCTCCGTAGCATCCGGACTGTGGTGCGTAGGGAGATTTGGGACTCTGTTCTCGAGCCCCTACGCCAGCTCGAGGCACGGGTGGTGCAACTAACGGGCATGCCTGTTGCCCCGCCTACACAGCCCCCAGCACAGCCCCGTCCTGGGCAGTGAAGGAAATGTGGCAACTGCCCATGGGTGGGGATATCAGTTCCACTGTTGCCATCTGTGGGCTCATGGGCTCTGGATATCCAAACCTCCGTCCCCGTCAATTGTGTAACCCCCCCCACACGTGTCATACACCGCCCCTGTATGCGTCTTGTTTGTCTTGTCTGTTTACCTACCCAACCTACCTCCCCAGCTGTACCGACTACCTTCACCTGACATACCACTCTCACCTGAATAAAAAGGGCACTCTGTACCCACAAAAATTACGCCACATACATAGCTGCCCATTCCGCACACATGTCTACTGGACATGGAACCTATCAATTACAATTGGCTGTACAACAAGTATTATTGTTGTCCTGACACCTCTCTCAGGGGTGGAAGGTTTCAAATGTCACACCAAATTACATACATATGCACAGCTGTTTCTGATGAAGAAATGGGCAGCTATGGGATTTACCTACATCCCTCCTGCACATCCCAAGCTTGTTTCCCTACTGTCTTACCCTCTTTGTGACCCCTTTTTCACCACTTTCCTGTCTCCCCATTTTCTTTTCTTTCAAAGAAAATAGCTGGTGTGCAAGAGTAAGCACGTTTAAGCGGTTGTAAGCGGGTGTGCGTGGAGCTAACCGCCAGTGCGCATGCGTGAGCTCCGCGCAAACCAGCGCTAACCCGGTTACAACTGCTTAAAAGTGCCTTAGACACTTTGATTGACAGGTCCTGTACTCAGTTCAAAAGCAAAATAAAATCCCACTGTGAGTCCCGAACCCAGGACCTTGGAAACAGTAGTCTGCATGACTTACCACTAAGCCATGACTCTTATACAAGAACATTGTGCTAAAATAAATATATCATGTAATAGTAGGAATGAATGTAAAGGGAATATAGATGTGTAGTACACAAAGCATGCCATTTAGAATTACTATCAAAACTAGTGGGTTTCCATAATAGTAGTGTGTGAACAGAAACAGCCATGCTAGTTGGAAGCTAGTAGGTAATAATGTCACTATAGCACCCTGCAAGCCACACACATACTCACAGCAGGATAAGCACTGCCCATACCCCACAACCTCTTACAGGAACACATCTGGACCAAGTAATAAAATATGTGGAGCAAAGGCCCAAAACCAGGGACACATTACAAATAATGTTACAACAAATGCAGACAGTTCAGAGAGTAACAGGGTCTGCACTTTGTGGGATGTTTGGAAGGGTATGCAGTCTGAAACTTGAATGTTTGTCACCATATTCTGACTTGAGCCCAGACTGACTTGCCAGAAAAAGGTGTGCATGAGATATTGACCAAAATATGAGGCAGAAATGTGGACAACCTGCAAATATCTGTACACATGACGGGTCTGACACCACCATATTTGAATAGTTAAGAGCCTAGACATAGCAACAGTGAATGACTTACAGGGATGCCCCACAGACGCCATGTGAAATGTACAAACAGTAGGCAGAAAGGTGTAACACATGCAATGGCAACTATGGAGTCCTGAAAGTATTCATCACTTGCATGGCAGAAAAAGTGTAGTAATACATATGCTCATGCTAACCCACAGTCACAACTGCAGCATACCAGACATTTTAATAGGTGTACCCCACTGATATGTACCATTCCATGAGGCACATAACAGATGAACCTGAAAGTCTCTGGGGCCTGCTCAGCAGCATACTCAAATACCCTAATAGATGTCAAGGCCCACACCATGGCCAGACCACACTGCATGCTGTAACACCCTAGCAAATATAGCAAGCATTCCAAGGTGTGAATGTACATGGAAAGTAGGAAAGCTACAGCAGCACACTACAGTCAAGACACCTAGCAGGCATACAAGTAGTGACTGTAAAGGGCAACTATTGAAGCCTTAGCAACAAAGTGCAAGCAAAAGTGAAAGGAAAGCACACACACACACACACATTAACAGTAGTAGTAGTTGTAGGTGTCAGTGTACATACACAGTTAGTACAGGAAACTGGAGAAATAAATGGAGGAATGTTAATCTGCAACACACCTGGAAATATGAGAGAGATACCAACCTTTACACTCACAGAACATTGTCCACAGCATAACAGCATGGTCCCTGGCCTTAAAATCTGAAAGGGCTACGCCTATCTCACATACCTTTTTATAGCACTGTTCTGAAATCACAGTGAGAACTGCAATCAGTACACAACTGGCTGCATGCAATTAGCAAATGCTGGCTAACAATTGGTGCAGAGGCCATCACATGGGCATATGCAGATACCTACAAAAGTATGCTGTACTCCCAGCCCACACATGCAATACTTTCATTGCACCCTGAGAAGGACGTGAGAGACAGAGAGAGAGAGAGAGAGAGAGAGACAGAGACAGAGAAAACTGCAATTAAGCAGACACAAAACAATTGTTCAGCAACAGCTACCTGAAAGCTGACAACTGGGAAGTGGAGCAGCAGGACAGAGAACCAGACGGCAACACAAGCAGCTGTGACAAACACAGGTAATGTAAAGTAATACTATAAAGGTCTACATACTGTGAACCCTCCATATGTGTCATTGGTCTGTATCCATATGTATATGAAGATGTGTAAAGGGCAGGAGACATACAGCAACTATCAGTGAAGGTTGTACATACATTTGTATGTGAGAGCATCTATGTGCACATATCAATGTTGGTTGATTGTAGGTTGTAGTGCCATGTACAAAGTAGATTTCACAGTTATGTATGTTTAGCAGTATGTTAGTGTGTGTATACAGTATGGTAGACAAATATGTTGATATACCTGTCTAACATATGGATACGTATGTATGTGAACATATGTATGTGTATATATATATATATATATATATATATATATATATATATGATATGCATATATGTATACATACATAGAGAGAGAGATGTAGGAATACATAGACAGATGTAGATAGAATATTGTACAAACATATCTATGTAATGCACACATACAGATATAGATATATGTAGATACATATACATAGACAGACTGATCTGACTACCTACAGGTATGACTGTATATGACGACCTGCAACACAGCCTGTCCCACCCCTCTGTCACTCACACCCCCTCTGTGTCCCCCCCTCCACATCTATAGCAATATATGTACATCAATATATATATGTGTATATGTATACAGACATATATATATATATATATATATATATATATATATATATACATATAGATATATCTATATACATATATATATATATATATATATATAGAGAGAGAGAGAGAGAGAGATGTATATAAAGTCTGAGTGAGGCACATGTGTACAGATGTATTGCAACAGGTGCTTGGTGACAAAGGCATGGAGTGAACACCAGTTTCAAAACCGGAGTACCATACCACATTCCAGATCACCTACACCAGTAACCACCTGATATGTTATTGGCTGCCCACCACTGCATGTGTCAGGGGTGAACAGGGTCATAAATGTGTACAATAGTGGCCCCAATGATATTCACAGTGGCACACTATCCCTGGAATACCTGCACATGGTATGTGTCAGCGGACATGGTGTGTCAGCTATGGACATGTAGGTCGGTGTACCCCTCCACACCACATAATGGATGCCATGGTATGGACCTCACATGACAGCTACAGATATCGAGAAGGACACAGTGACATGTACAACACTGTGACAATGCACTCAAACACATTACCAATACACAGTGACTGACAACACCACAGAGTACACATATGCTACCCACATAGACGTTACCACTCCTGGATTTACATTTGTAAGTCACACCCATGACAGATGTCCAACAACCATAGTAACACCTCACACCATCCACAACCTAAATGTCTGCTGTGTGTCGTCTGTGCCACTGCAATAGAGTGCACATGTGGAGGTAAGAGTTCCTACCCACAGATAAGACATACCCTGCAATAAACCGCACAGTGTTAAGAAGCAGGACTCCCCATGAGTACATGTCACACATACCCCTGCTGAATGTTAGTCAGATAGGTAATATGCCATATGAGTCACCCTGTGTAACTGTGTGACAGCAGCAGGTACCATCACACCACATGTGTCACAATGGTTGGGTAGCAGAACAGTACGCTGCTGTAGTCCCAGGGGCAATAGCACAGTGTATAGTATTGTATTGTTATGTAATGTATTGTGTTGTATTGTATTGGTATGTTGAGGTGCCTCCTTCGTGGAGTGGAACCACTGCTGCTGTGCGCCAGTGTACAGGTACATATCCTGTAGTCAGGCTAGTGTTACATAGCACTTCTATATGTGTGTTTAGCTCCTGTCAGAGTTTATGTAGCATGCAACTGGGGATACCATCAGGTCCCATCCACGTTGTGTATTCTGCTGTCCTGAGGGTGGCTCTCTCCTGGACATCTGTGATGACAGGGAGGTTACGGTCAGCTGGGATAACTATGCCTTATTTTGGGGGAGAGGGCGGGGTGACACCTGCACTGAACCTGTCTGCCACAATGTTCTCGATATCTGTGGTGTCAGTGAAATATTTGTTGTTGTGTACTACCTATGGGCATAGAGGATGGACCCTGACCAGGTTGCTAACATAACTGCAGAAGGCCTTCTGGTTATCTGTAGTGTCCCTCTTGATTTCCCTCTCAAAGTTGCCCATGGATTTTGTATGATGGAAAATAGATCCTTACTAGTGCTGCTCAGACATGCCCTCCCTTTATGGAATTATGCTCTGTCTTGCAGTAGCTTCCATCTTCTGTAATACAATCTGTCTATGGCTGGGGTCCACCAGACAGGATGCTGTCCCTTTGTGGAGAGTGTCTTGGTCATATATGGGATTGCATGATCCATGCATTCACGGAGATGTCTGTAGAAAGCAATTGTGTAGGGGTCAGCATTGTGGGTTGTATCTGCCACTGGCCCAGTGGGCTGAAAGGATACCATGTCACTGTTACAAAGTGTAAAGTTTGTATCTGTAATGTTATGCACTATAGTCGTTTGTGCTGGTGGTGGAGGTGGGATATGTATATCCAGGGCAATCAGTGTGTGGTCAGCTCACAGTAGTTGATGATGTAGGCCATACAGTACATAGATACAAACCCCCAGAGTGAGGAGGTGCTCTTGACCTGAATCAGTGTTCTGACTGCTGGGGTTTGGTAGTATGTCGTATGGAGTGTGCCAGGTACTGTTGCACAGTTGCTGGCTGAGCACCGATACCTGGCCATCTACATGTGTATCCACCAATAGACAGACAGATGCCACATATGTGAGATGTTGTATCATAACAGTCGGGTAGCATGTGTAGTATGTGTGCCAAATTCTGCTGACATATATTGCTGATACCAGGTTATTTTCTTTCTCAGGTACATGGCCCACCCGCGGAATCCCACCTACTCCACAGCTGAGGATGAGGAGATACACCAGAGCCTGGTGCGGGATTATGCAATACTCTTTTCCCACACCAGCCAGAATTAGCAGGAGAGGGCTGCACTGTGGCAAGACCTTGTCCATCGGGTAAATGACATAGGCACGCATAATACGACATATGAGCAGGTACAACATCACTGCAGTGATTTAATTAGACATGTCCGTCAGTGTGCGTCGGATATCCACAGGCAACAGGTCGCCACAGGTGGTGGGGTGGCTACACATCCCCCACTCACCAGACTGGAGGGACTACTCATGAGTGTAGTGGCTCCAGTCCGCCAACAACAACAACAGCAGCAGACATGCATTATGATGGAGGCTGGAGCCACGCAGCAGCAAGACAGTGAACGTGCAGGTAATATGCCATATGTATAGTTGACTGTTGTGTACACTGGTAGTTAATGCATGTGTGAAGTGTGTCCTTGGTTTGTAGCTGTCACCATAGTATTTAATGTGCAAGTGTGATATCCTCAATATTAGCAGCTGACCTGTGAAAGGCGACTGTTGTACTACTGACCTGTATCATACTCAGTAACAATGGCACAGTTGTCCCCACTGACATTAGTTTCTTCACGTCTGCAGGACCCTCTGGTATAACAGCAATGCAGCCTATAAGTGCTGGTGAGTGTGTATTAACAATTCCTGTAATAGTGTTGATAGTAATAGTACTATTTGGCTCACTTAGTAGTGCTCTTTGTATGCATGTAGATGTGTCTGTGTCTGTGTGTTGATATTACGCATACTGAGTACTGTACAATTGTGTGAAACTGTGTGCATGTGTGCATGTGTGCACGTGTGCATGTGTGCACGTGTGCACGTGTGCACCTGTGCATGTGTGCATGTGTGCATGTGTGCACATGTGCATGTGTGCATGTGTGCACGTGTGCATGTGTGCATCACTGGTAATGTGTAGACATTGTAAACTGTGTTTCCTGTTTCCCTCCCACAGGTTCTGTTGCTGCTCTGGTGTCATGTAGCAGGGAACCTGAGTCAGGTGCCGTGGGTACTGATAATGATGACATCTGTGTAATGGCACAGGAAAGTATGCCAGGGTCCGCCATTGGTCAGCCGATTGACAGTACACAGCTGTAGACCCCATCAATGCGCACAGTTATCCTGCCAATATACCCTTTGTCACCAATGTCCCTAGGTGATGGACAGCATACAGTGGGCATTGACCAGGGTAATGTGGTATCTGTGGCACATGCCTCCCCACACAGCAGCCATGGGCATGGCCCAGAGATGGTACCACACAGACAGATGTCCAGGGGTTCTCGTGGGAGCATCCGTGGGCGTACTGCCCCTGTCAGACGTGCCCACAGAGGTCTTACAACCTCAGCTATGTTTCGGGCTGTCATGCAGGCACAGTCACGTATGGAACGATACACCAGACAGGGTCTGAGGGAGCTGACAGCATGTCGCACAGCCATGACTGACGGTATGCGTGACATTGCGGCTGCCATCCGTGATTTCACCAATGTCATAGACAGACATTGTGGGGACATATTAGACTGGTTCCACAACTACATGTCCATGAGCCAGGGCGATGGTGGGCGGTTGAGGCGTCGACGTGGCCGTATGCCAGCAACAGCAGCAGCTGGCAGTAGTCGCGGATGACAACAGGGCCGCGGCCGCCCCCGTAGTGCCAGCAGCAGCCCCAGCAATGCTTGGTCTGTGCTGTCATCAGACCGCCCCAGGAGACCACGTGCACGTGGCTCTGGCCAGGCCCGACAGGGATCTGTGTCCAGTCAACGAACACCTGCTTCTGATGACAGTACCCAGTCTGGGTTGGTACTGGATACGGTCCGTAGCACCCCTGCAAGGCACAGTTACCGTGTCCGTGGCCTGAGACACTGATCTGTATGACCTGGCAGGTACAGTCTGTGGCTGTCCACAAACACCAGTATATGGCAGCCATGAGGTGGAACTGTGTGCATCCATACACACATGCGAATTGACAACACCTAGGGCTACCGCACACGCACACACTGCATCAACATTGCCCCACCTTCTACTGCTGTCCCTCACCAACACACATACACATACATGTCAATTGGTGGTATCGGTGGCTGACTCAGGCATACCAAGTTCACACCCTGTGCATATGATGAAACTGTGCCACCTCCTGCAATCTGTAACAACTGTGCAGGTACAGGTTAACATGTTGCTGATGCACAGGGTGACCACATAGATGTGTAGTAATAGTATCATGTTGTTAACAGTACTGTGTGCTGAATTAATTGTGGGTATATCACAGCATGCCTGATGCAGTAAGTGTGTGATTGTCATGTCCTGTTGTCTACACCCATGGTAAGTACCATAGTGTATCATCTGCACATGTTGGCATACTAGGGGTAATGATGTCAACAGAAGGCTACATACATAGGTAGCACAGGGGATAGGGTAATGAATGTAGTAATACACAATGATGGACATGTAAATTGCAAGTGGCATGTTGCCCACACTAGACTCTGCAATGCAGATGTTTGAGGATGTTGATGTGTGCAGTACTACACGACTGGTACAGGACACACAGGAGCACCCTAGCACTGCATGCTCACATCTCATACCATGCTAGACAGCCCCAACACACATAACTAACTGTCACAGGAGGGAGAGTCCCCATATATGTCAGGGATACTGTGGTGGCAGGCCAGGTAGCATACATCCTACTAAGTATGGAACCACTGAGTGAAGGCTCAGTGTCTGTTATTTGACATGTGTATTACTGCAGGTATGAGCACATGGGTTTCCATCCAGTTATTGTACATCCTGACAGTACATGGTCTGTACACTTGTGTGCACTGAGACTGGACCCTAGCCATCTGTCCCATGTATTTCCATGTACATGTGCATAGTGCCTGCATATTTGCAGTGTTACCTACTGGAACTGGTACAGCTTGTTTGTTGTACAATGGACTACATGCAGCCCTGTTTACTGTAGCTTTGTTTGCATGCATGTTTGCATGCAATTACCCTGGAATACTGATCACACCTGCAATGCATAGTTATAGAGCTTCTGTGGACTCCTAGTGCCATCTGCATAGCTTACTATATGTATGTCCATGTCCCACTTGACAGGATGTCACTGTTTGTCCTGTTCACATGTACATTGCCTGTGACACAGTGCATATGACCTACCTAGCATGTGTCCACGTGAGCAGTCATATATGCTACTGCTAACTAATCACAGGCACTACACCTTCACATTTTCATTTTCTGTTGAACTACCTGCTTCGCTAGGGACGGCCTGCACCTGTCACCCCTGGGCTTTCAGATATTGGCAAAGGCTCTTGCTACCCCCATAGTGCCTATGTTAGGCAAGGCTCAAATGACAAACCCACCTTCATAGGTATCACAAGGGATAAGAAACTAAGAGTAATGCTACCCAACGCCAGAAGTCTAAACCTCCAGATGCATGCACCCAAAACACTCCTTGGCATGGAGAACATCGATATCTGTGCAGTAACAGATGCCTGGTTCAGGGCTACTGAGAGCACACCAGAACTACCAGGTTTAACCTGGTTGATTTCTTTGAAACAGTCACCAAGGCCATTGATGAGGGGAAGGTGGTTCACACAGCCTACCTGGACCTTGCAAAAGCCTTCACAATAATACCCCACTTGGGCATTCTAGAGAAGCTCACCAGCTTAATTATAAGCCCCTCTGTCACTAGATGGATTGCACAGTGGCTCAAGGACAGAACCCACATGGTTAGCATTGCTGGAGCCATGCCAGACTCCAAACCAGTTACGAGTTGTGTCCCACAAGGCTCAGTCCTGGGACCTCTCTTGTTTGGTATATATTTATTGGAGGTACAGGCCAACATGGACAGACTGTGGCTGACCAAATATGCAGATGACTGCGAACTGGCCACCATAATCGACTCTCCAGCCGACACAAGCGTCTTCCAAAGGGGCATCATAGAAACAGACAACTTGTGCCAGAGCCATGGCCTTCAGCTGAACAGTGTTTAGAAAGGGGAATGTGCATCCTGTAGTCTGTTCACCTAGTTGCCAAAAGGGACATTGTCCTCACACACACTAACCCCCCTCAGCCAAAAACACACACTTGCCAATTGCAGGATTCAAACCCCTATCTGACTATGTTATGACACTCGAGACTGATACATTAGCAGAGTGTGCTATTCGCATTACTGGGAGGTTTCCCTTCTCTTGCTTTACTTATAGGGTGCTGACATCATCAGTGTTTAGAAAGGGAAATGTGCATCC
This sequence comes from Protopterus annectens, assembly GCF_019279795.1. Lineage (NCBI taxonomy): Eukaryota > Metazoa > Chordata > Ceratodontiformes > Protopteridae > Protopterus > Protopterus annectens. The sequence goes on from NC_056734.1 coordinate 195,962,686, forward strand.
TGTAGTCTGTTCTCCTAGTTGCCAAAAGGGACATTTCCCTCATATACAATTGCACACACACTAACCCCCCTCAGACAAACACACACACTTGCCATTCGCAGGATTCAAACCCCTACCTGACTATGTTATGACACTTGAAACGGACGCATTAGCGGAGTACGCTATTTGCATTACTGAGAGGTTTCTCTTCTCCTGCTATACTTATAGAGTGCTGACATCATCAGTGTTTAGAAAGGGGAATGTGCATCCTGTAGTCTGTTCTCCTAGTTGCCAAAAGGGACATTTCCCTCACACACACTAACCCCCCTCAGACAAACACACACACTTGCCATTTGCAGGATTCAAACCCCTACCTAACTATGTTATGATACTTGAGACGGACGCATTAGCAGAGCGCGCTATTCGCATTACTGGGAGGTTTCTTTTCTCCTGCTGTACTTATAGAGTGCTGACATCATCGGTGTTTAGAAAGGGGAATGTGCATCCTGTAGTGTGTTTTCCTAGTTGCCAAAAGGGACATTTCTCTCCCACAGACTTACACACACACTGAGCATTTGCAGGATTCAAACCCCTACTTAACTATGTTATGACACTTGTGACAGACGCATTAGCAGAGCACGCTATTCGCATTACTGGGAAGTTTCTTTTCTCCTGCTGTACTTATAGGTGCTGACATCATCGGTGTTTAGAAAGGGGAATGTGCATCCTGTGGGGAGGCAGACACCAAGCACACTCTGGCTAAGCTGTCATTCCCTAGGGCAAACAGCCTAGTGTTGACCTCTACACCCATATGTTTAATTGTCAAATGCACATTATTTGTTGCTGATAGACTGTTTGCACATCTTTATTGCCATAGCATTCCCTGTTTGTATGAACAACTTGTGCATCTGTGGAAGATGTTTGCATATGGGAGGGATCCACTATATCATGTATGTCTCTGTAGTCATTTAACTGTGTGCACTGGGCAGACTGCTGTAATGTGGTTGGTTCCTGGAATAACACATAAAAATACCAGATATGTGTGTCCAACTGCTAAACTGAGATTTGGCCTAAGTGTGTGAGCATGCCCAGTTCAGCCTTCCCATGGAATGTTGTCTAACATATGTCTCATTTATCTAAGTATGTGAGCATGCCCAGTGTGAGCATTCCATATGTTGGACTTTGCAGCCCACCACATTTGTGGATGAGTGTGAACTTCAACAAATGTCACCCGTTTATGGTTGTGTGTTGTGTGTCGTGTTGTATAGTTACTGTACAACTGCTTTGTGTGTGAACACAACAGGATTATACTGTGCCTGCAGTGTTTGCATGGGATACTTTGCATACAGTTGTCAACATCCTTTCACACTGACCTAACACTGTAGTACTGTATAGTGTACTGGTAGTACTTTGACTGTGGTGGACAGTATCCTGGGCTTTAGTGCTATCACTGCTTTACATTTCGATAGTGGGCACTACAGCCTGGTTAGGGGCCAGTTGTGTACATCTGACCATGTTGCATTCTGTTCAGATATGAACTACTTAAACCAGGCTTGTCCAACATTGGTAGTGTATTCCAAAACATAGGTGTACATTTGCAAACACTAGCGATGTGCCCTAGTCCATGTCTAATGCTAGTTGGAGAGTGTGTTTGTCCTTCAACACACATTGTAAGTGGAGTTTGCCATGACATATGTCATGGTTAGTATACTGTGCCTCTGTCTACCTGTGACATGACAGTGATACCCAGGATAAAGTTACCATCTCCCATCCACTCATCAAGATTCCTATTGAGGAAGATTGATAAGTGACTCTATGGGTAGCCTGTACTGGGGTTCACTCATGGGTGGGGGTGGCTTCTGTGTTATGGATCACGCAGTACAGCTTGTCCTATGTAAGTCAGTGCTGGGGTTCAGGTCTCTCATGTGCATAGCTCACTGCCATTCAGATTGTACAAGGTGCAGCATGTTTATTGATACCAGCAACACAGGCAACACATGGCATCTGTGCAAGCTCTTTGATACTCCTGGTGAGGTACTGTTGGGGACTTTACGGTTGATGGAGGTGTCTGCTGAGGTACATCCCACAGGGGCTATTGTAGTCAATTGTACCGCTGATGAAGGATGACTGCAGAGCCACAATGACCTCCCTTATCTAGATCTGACAACCTTCATGATTAGGTGGGTATATGGTATGTTTCTGTAAACACTACAGCACATGTTTGTCCAATGCAGGATATCTATCACCTTGTGTCCCCAGGTCTCTCATTACATGTTAACTACATAATGGGTTAACACCTATGTGGTAATTGGTGGGCACTTACTGTATATCCACGGGGTTGACTATACACTTTCTGCAATTAGCTTGCTGACATGGCTATGGCACCAGTTGTCTGTTTCTATGTGGCCCTTTTGTGGGATGCTTGTGTCAGCTGGTGGATCATATGTGGTGAGCAGTTTGTAGTCCTCTGCAAACATGTTCGGACACAGTCCTTCCATGTTTGCCTGTACCTATGGGACATATATACCAGACGAGGGAGATCCCAGGACAAAGCCTTGTGGGATGCCAGTTATATCTGGTTTGTAGTCTGACATGGCTGCAGCATGTCTGACCATGTCTGTTCTGTCCTTGGTCTGGTTTGCAACCCTCTACTGACATGTGGGTTTATATTTAAGCTGGTGAGCTTATCTATAATGAACATGTAGGGTATTGTATAGAAGCCTTTGCAAGGTCCAGCTACGCTGTGTGGACCACATTGCCCTCATCAATGACCTTAATGACTGTTTCAATTGAGTCAAACATGTTTAGGGGCAGGATCTGCACTTGAGAAAGCCACACTGGGTAGGGTCCAGTGTCAGTAGGTCCCCAATATCTTTATGTCTGTGGTACATGCTGATCCTTTCCATAGCTGTGCAGACCGAGCTTCTCAGGATTCTGGGGTAGTAGTTTTCAGTATCCATTCAGGCAACACCTTTGTTGAGAAGGACCACTGTTGTTGTACACTGCTCTTTGGGTACATATTCTGTGGTAAGGCTGACATTGAGCAGTAGCGTGGTTTGGCATTCCATTCATCTTGGAGTCCATATTGCACTAAGCCCAGGACACCATCTCATACCATTGCTGCTGTGTGTTTTGCTTTGTAGATGTTGGCTGTTACCTCAGCATCTGCAATGTCAGGGGGCCAGCAGTCTGCTGGGATAGATATTCTGCATTCGGGGGCGGGGGGGGGGATTTGCACTACAACTGTCAGGATGTATGTTGGCAATATGTGTGTGTGTGTTTGTGATATTTGTGTGATTCAGGGCATATCTGTGAATTCCCAAAATGGTTCCTACCATCAGTTGTGAAAGCCTTGGGATTATCCTTAGTGTCCTGTACAATTTGTATCTTCATAGGTTCATAGGTTCATACTAGGCTATCCACCCTAGGGCATTTGTTAGCCTAGCCAGAGTGTGTGTGGCTTTTGCCACCCCTTGCTATGTGAATATTATGGCCATTTATGATTTGCTTTGCTGTGCCTCTGTCTGGACATGACACAGTGAAGACCCCCAGTGTAACTCTACAATCATCCATCCACTTGGCACGATTCCTGTTGAAGAGTGTCAGTGAGGGGTTCTGCCTAACATGGAGTGGGATTCTGGTCCAGGGTGTGGGGAGCCTCTGGATTATGTATCTGTCCCACCAGCACATCCTATTTCATTATTTGTTGAGGTTGACATCTCTCACTCTCACAGCTCCGATGGATTTGAGTTTTCTGGGGTGGAGCATGTCCATTACTCCTGTGTTGGGCATGGCCTTCTACAACAAGCATGCAATGCCTCTGTGTAGGCAGTATGTGACTGCATTCAGCTGGGGTGTCTACAGCCAGGCAGCATATGACATATATTTGAGACCCTTTATCCTCTTGGTGAGGTACCTTTGAGGTCTTTCTAACTGCTGCAGGTGTCAGGTAAGGTACATCCCATATGAGGCATTGTACTAGATTATGGATGTGATTAGAGAACAGTATAGGGGCACAATGACCTCTGTTGACGTAGATGTGAATCCTTTCCTGATACGGTGTCAAATGTAGACAGTCTTCCTAGCCACATTGGCAATGTGGGTGTCACATAACAGGTTACTGTCCACTTGTGTCCCTAGGTCCCTGGTTACTCCTTCCATACATAATGGTTTACCACCTATGTGGTAATTTGTGGTACCTTGTTTGGTATTTGGTGGGACATTCATACTGTCCAGTGTCTTCAGGACGGCTGGGTGGGGTTCCTGTGTGTGAGAGTGTGGTCTGTAGCATGCTACAGACTGTACAGCAGTCTTGCCTACAGTTAGTTGCACATGGGTGGGCTCCAATGCCTTGTGCATTGTCAGTTACCTGGACGTATGGGTGTCTGTGCTGACTATGGATACTCACCCTCCTTTTATGTTTTGTTCCAGGTTTTGGGGCCATGACACATGATACGTGGTATAACCTGGTAGTGCTGGTGTGCTGTCAGGAGGCTTGCAGCAGGTTTCTGTCACTGCATAGACATCGATGTTCTCCATACTGGGGATGGCCTTGGGAGCATGCATATTGGGGTTTACACATCTGGCATTGGTCAGCATTTCCCTTATGTTTCTTCCCACTTATGTTTTCTAGGGTGGTGGGTCTGGGTCAGTCTTTTCAGCCTTGCCTACAAAAGGCTCTATGGAGGTGGCAAAGGCCTTATCCAATATTCAGACGCCCAGGGGTAACAGGTGCAAGCCATCCCAAGAACAGCTGCGTGGCTTGTCAAGCATGACATCCCAAGCAGACATTGGATCCCCTTGGAATGACACCAGTAAGTGTGCCACTTGCTATGACTGATCATTCCGTGTTTGTACTGTGGCATTATTCTTGGTAAGGGTAGGATGCTGCAAACGGTGAGTGTCATACCGGCCTGGACTACATAATCAGAGAGCTCATCTATGTCTCTTTTCATGTAGTCTAGGGAGGTACATCTCAGGTCATTCACACCAGCATGGACTATGACTGCATCATATTTCTACTTGCTTTGGAGTGACCTGCATACTTCTGTTATGTAGCGTATTGTGGCAGCCTACAGGCAACTTACTGTACCCTTTCCCTTGTTCAGTCTGGTGTGCGGGACAGCAGTGTGTCTGACTATGGAGTCACCTATTACAACTGTATCAGGCATGTTGTTTCTCCTTCTGGCCTGTGACTGTTTGGCACACCAGCTTTGTGTACTATGTGTTGCATGTGCTATGTTTGGAGGTTGTTTGATTGGGTGTCTGCTTTAGAGGCCTCTGTTGGTGTGCTGTGTTTGTAATTTGTGCCTCCGGGAATGTTTTTCTGTGTTTATGTGTTTGGTTTGCAGTTGTGATAGGTCTATGTGGGACTGTGTTTGTGGTGTGTGTGGTTACCTTCTCCTCCTGACTAGTTTTGGGAGTACTGAGTTGAGGGAGCTCAGCCTCCAGTTTGGATAGATGGTTGCATCTCACACATATATTTGTATTTCTTGGGTGGAGTTGGGGTTGTCTGTGTACTTGGGGCAGGTGTAACATTGCCTCAGGATTCACAGATTCAACTTGTTGTGGCTGGCCTTAGTGGATTGTATGTGTGGACAGATTTTATTGCCATACTACTGATCAGTGATTACTTCATTGTTTATGTTTGCTCTATCATGTAGTAGCTTCCTCATTCTCTTGCATGGTTTGGTTATGGCTGGTGTCCACCATGCCAGATTCCTGCGTGTATGGCATTGTGTCTTGTTTTAATTTAGGATTGCATAATCCAAGCATTCCTGGCAGTGTTCATGGAATGGCTGTATTACAGGTTCTGAGGTGTGGCCCATATTTTGCACCTGCACAGGACCTTTAATGGATTCCACATCAGTTTGGAGGAGTGCAAATATTGCTTAACACATGTTTTCCACTGTGATTTTCTGGCCAGGGACTGTGGTCAGGATTTGTATATCCAGTGTGATTACTCTATGGTCTGGTTTTACCAGTGAGCAATACACTTCTCATCTTGCCATCCAGTACCCATGTTGCTGATTATCACATCCAGTATGCTTACCCCTCTTGTGGGAGTGGTACGTTGTTCCTTGGCCTTTTTTTTATGGATTCTATGAACTTTTGTCCTACACTGTTGGAGCTAGTATAATGCTCCCAGTCTATGTCTGGGTATTTTCAGTCACCCAATATAATGTGGTTTGGAGGACTTGATATATTCATGTATTCCAGCATAGGCCAGGTGCAGTTCCTGGTGTTGGGACAGTAGTCTGTAGCAGGCTATAAACTGGGGGGCAGTTTTAGCCACTGTTACTTGACCATGGCTAGTCCATGCTGCTTTTTGTTGTGGTACCAACATGGGGTGTGGTTATCCTTGACAATTCTTGCTAGTCACCCTCCTTTTGTAGCTTGTTCCAAGTTTTGAGGCTGTACAGCACAGTATGAGGTGTAACCTGGTAGTGTTAGGGTGCTGCTGTGAGCCTTGGCTCAGTTTTCTGTTACAGCGCAGATATCAACATTCTCCATACTGGGTGAGTTTAGACTGCATGCATCTTGCTGTTTCGACTTATCCCTTATCTTATTCTTATCCCTTCTGATACCTATGGAGATAGGTTTGTGTTTTGAGCCTTACCTATTCAGGGCACACTGTGGGTAACAACAGCCTTTGCCACTACCCATACGGCCTGCACTGATAGGTGCACGCCAGTCCTAGCAGGTGGTGCATCATGTCACGCTCAGCATGTCATCCCAGACTGGCACACATTGGATCCCCTTTGACTAACTGCGATACTTCAGTCAATTATTGCACTTGATCATCTCATTGTCATGTTGTGGCATGATGCTTGATGAGGGTATGATGTTAGTCAGGGTCCTCAGGTGTGCATATAGTACATGGTGTTACATTACTTAACACATAGCATTCATGCCTCAGGTGGTGCTGCAGGGCTGCCTCTGTCGGATGCGCATATTACACTTCCCTGTACATGTTTGAGAGCAGGTTGTGTCATGTTAGGCATCCCTGTTACTATATGAGTGAGTCAGAGAGGGGTATCATTCCCAGGGTTCCTACTGAGCCAGTGTATGTGCTATGCGTTGCCTCTTTGCCAAGGCCAGGGCATACTGGGCACGCCTCCTTCTGCTTACTGGGGCAGGCTCAGGTTGTTCCTCCTCCGAGTCACGCTCTGCCTGTGATGGCCTTGGCAATGGTGGGGGGCTGTTTGGCCCGGCCCTATGCTGGTCCTGCTGCAGCTGTTTTCGCAAGATTATATTATGTAGCATAGCACATACCATGACAATTTGGGTACATGTAGTTGGTGTGTACTGCAAGGCTCCACCAGATGTGTCCAGACACCGGAACCGTGACTTGAGCAGCCCAAACACACGCTCTATTACATTACGTGTTTATGCGTGTGCCTCATTATGGCATTCCTGTTCAGGTGTGTGTGCGTTTCTGATGGGTGTCATCAGCCACGGCTCCAGTGCATAACCTGCATCCCCCACTAGGTGTCCGTGCGGGATGTCCCCATTGGCAAATGTCTGGTACAGCTGCGTCAAATGCCAGATGTGGGAATCATGGTAGCTCCCAGGACAGCCAGCACACATATTCATTATTATGCCCTGGGCATCACACATGACCTGGCAGTTGATGGAGGGGAAGCCCTTGCGGTTGATGTATGCCCTACCCCGCTCACCGGCTGGTGCTTTGATGCGTATGTGCGTGCAGTCTATTGCACCCACTACCTCAGGGTATTCCGCTATTTGCTGGAAGAGACGCATATTGCTGGCCAATATCTCACGGGCATTGGGGAAATATACATGATCACCGACATGTGCTGACATGGCATCCAGGAACTGGTGCAGTACCCTGGAGGCTGATGCCTGTGATATCCCCATCATATCACCAGTTGGTCTCTGGAAGGTACCTGTTGCTAGTATTCTTAGGCCAACACATACCTTGGTTTCCACTGGGATGGGTTCCCTCTGTTGGTTCTGTGTGTGAGGCGTGGCCTGCACAGCTCCACTATTTGCTGCAGGAGGTCTCTGTCCACTTTATAGCGCTCTACTATCTCCAGCTCATATAACCCGTGGTAGGTGACCCTGGGCCTGTACACTCTTCTCCGTCTCCTCACTGTGGGTTGTCTGGCACCATCTGCATTGTCACCACCCTCAGCAAGTCGCCTATGTCTCATTATGACAGCTATGGCAGCCCCTAACATTTCTGCTCTGAGTTCAGCTTTTTCAGTTTTCACTTCTGATAACTTAACTCCTGTCTTGCAGTGTCTCTTGGGAGAAACATCCTGCACTGCTGTTTGCAGAGTTTTAAGTGCTGGGCTGGGCTACTATTCTGCATGTGTAATTGCCTGCATCTAATTGTTTTCACCTGCTAGCTCCAGCAGTATTCCCTGCTAACTTCCTACTAAATCTGTTGCTTCCTTTTTCCTTTCTGTTTCCTCAGGGTGGAGCCGTGTGTAAACCAGCAGAAACACGCTCACAGTGGCTTACACGCGCGCACACATGCTTACACAGTTCAGAATCTGCTTATTCGGGTTAAAACGCGTGCACGCCCGCACAAACAGTGTTAAACATCTCCCAACATGCTCCCACATGCTTAGTCTGCCTTACACGCGCGCACACTGCCTTACTCGCGCTTCATGGCGCGCACACGTGCGCATACACATCCAGCAAGAAACTTTGGTGTAGGCAACAGTGTACACCTTCCATTTCTTGACTTTCTCATGCTTAGTTAGTGGCACACCTCTTTCCATGATATGTGTCTGACATCTGTCATGTAACTCTGACCTCCAATGAACTGCATTTCTTTCTACCATTCCCCCTGTGATGTCACCTATCTCCTACTCTGTTCCTCCCCTTCTGTAACTCTTACACTACTCAGACTGTGCTCATTTGCTATGTGACAGTGGAATTCAGTATCCTTACACTCATTTGCATCAGATTGCCTACTAATGCTTAGTTACATGTCTTAGACTCAGCTTCCCCCCTTAGCAACCACTACACGGTGGCCATGTTGGTTTTGGTCTGCTGGTCCCTGCATTGACATTCCATGTATTGCATAAAACCCACATTTGTGGGTTTAAAACCTTCGTTTTTATGTTCTATACAGAGCAGCCCGTTTGCGCGGGGCTGCGCTGGGTTTAAACATCGGCAATCGCCGAAAAAAAAAATTATATTTTTAATATATTTGCATCAGGTTACCTTGCCAATGGCCACATATTTGGCCATTGGCATGCTGCCTGACACATATGCACCCTTTATTTGGAGATGACATGGCTCTGTTGCAGTTTTTGCAGAAACGTACTCAGTTGTCAACTGAGTACATTTCTGCAGCTAAAACGGCTCTTACACAGGCTGTTCTGGGCTTCCTGGATCGTTAATCATCCTCATTTGCATGCTATTCGGCTGCAAGTGAGGTGATTAGCTTATCCACGCCCACTCCGTGTAACAGCCGTTTTAGCTTGGCTCTTACACGGACTTTGGGTTGTTCCTGGATCGCGAAGGCTGCATGGAGTCTTACACTACTCTTAGACTCCGTGCAAGCCTTCGTGAATCCGGCCCCCTGTGTTTTTAAACTGCAGCCGAATAGGCTACTTATTTTGTGCTGATGAGATTAAAAAATGTGTGTGTAAAACTAGTATAGTTTGGTTTTATCTGTTTAAATGTATTAACAAAGGCCTTTCCAAGAAAATTGGTTTGAATATATTATCCTTAAAGTCCTCAAAAGAAAAAGTAAAAAGTCACAGACATTCAGAATCCATATAGGTGAAACTCTTGTTGTCTGTAAGGTTTGTGTGCTTATATCTGTTACAGGAGGTTTAAGGTATCACACAGTAAAAATCCTAGCTTGGCTATGTTTTTCTTACATATATATATATATATATATATATACACACACACACACACACACACACACACACACACACACACACACATACACACACACACACACACACACACACACACACACACACACACACACACATTTATGTGTAGGTGCATTGTGCAAAAAAGAGGTTATGTACTCACCATAACATTCCATGTTTGTTGTCCAGTATCTCGCCTTCGGTCTTGCTGGTTAGGACTTGGCCTTATACTAAAGCTCAGGAGCTTCTACTGGCTCGAGGCTGAGTCCTATCCCATGGTGCTTAGCGGCTGTTCCTCATATCTCGTTTTAGGGAGAAAGGTTCCTATGATATATTCAGTATCCAAAAGGATAATATCTGAAAACATAATGACATAAAATTAACAAGAAAGGGCAAGAAGGGAATCAGACCTTATCTGCCAATTTCTGAGAAATTTCCTCTAGATCCTCCAGGAGGGGGGTGGTTGGAAGGGAAGCAAGACTGAAGGCGAGATACTGGACAACAAACATGTAACGTTATGGTGAGTACATAACTTCTTTATGTTATGTTGTCCGATCTCGCCTTCATTCTTGCTGGTTTGGACAGAGTCCCCAGCACCTTCTTCTTGGGTGTTTCAATGGAATAAACTCTTCAGGACAGTGGAACCAAAGGATGCCCTGTTCTGGGAGGCCACATCTACTTTGTAATGAGTAATAAAGGTATGAGGGTTAACCCATGTAGCAGCAGCACAAATTGAATTCAATGGAAGTCTGGACTGAAAGGCAATGGCAGTAGATACCCCTCTAGTTGAATGCCCTTTGATTTTACCCGGTGGTTCTTTATTGTGGGAATCATAGACATATGTGATGGTCTCAGTAAGCCATTTGGACAATGTAACTTTTAAGATTGCCAAACCTTTTTTTATTTTCTGAATAGGAGACAAAGAATTGGTCTGATTTTCTGAATTCTTTGGTCCTATGCAAGTAAAAATGCAACTGTCTATGCACATCCATTTGGTGGAGTTTATACTCTGCCTTGTTAGGAAAAAACATTGGTAGTTCTATATTTTGGTTTAAATTCACTTGAGAACAAACTTTCGGTAAGAAGGAAGGATTTGTTCTGAGGGAAACTCTGTCTTTGTGGAAGATCAAATAAGGTGGATAGATAGACAAGGCTTGCAACTCTGATACTGTCCTGGCTGATGTCAGGAAGAGTGTTTTCCAAGATAAAAATTTAAATGACAAGCTGATGCTGGTTCGAAAGGAGTCAGGATCAAAGATAATAATACAAGATTGAGGTCCCAAGGAAGAGGAGGTTCTCTGAAGGGTGGTCTTAACAGAAAGGTACCCTTGAGGAAAGCTTTGCATAGTCTATGGGACATTAGATTTGATCCCGATTCTCCCACATGATAATTAGAAATAGCAGCTAATTGAACTCGAATAGTAGCTGCTGCTGCTCCTTGATTAAAGGTTTCTGTTAAAAATTCCAGAATTGCAGGTATAGATGCTGTAAAGGGATCTATGTGTTTTTGTTAGCCCAACAAGAGAACCTCTTCCATTTGCTCACATAGAGTTTCCTAGTCGTCTGTGTGTGAGAGGAGACTAGAATGTGAAGAACTGCAGGGGACAACTCCGGAAGCCTGGCTAAGATCAGAAGTGGAGCAGCCAAGCTGTCAGTTTGAGGGTGTGGAGGGCAGGATGGAGCGTTCCTGACTGATGTGTCAGAAGATCCGGCAATGGGGTCCAGGATCCATGGGTCCTCCTGAAGGTAGGGCCAAAGAAAACAGAACCAAATCTGACGAGGCAAGTATGGCGCAATGAGAATTAACCTGCGACTCAACAACTTTGCTTTCTGGATAACCTTTGGAATCAAGGGAAAAGGGGGAAAGGCATAAAGAAGTCCCAGGGTCAATCGTGAACCAGTGCATCCCTCGGTGACTCTCCTGGAGGGAAGATTCAGGCAAAGTAGTTGCTGCATTTGGTATTGAAGGGAGTGGCAAAAAGGTTGCAGAAAGGCTGGCCCCATTTGTGAAAAATTTGATTCGCAACTTCCTGATTGAGGGACTATTCATGAGGAATGAGAATCGCTCTGCTTAGTCTGTCTGCTATAACGTTGGATTTCCCTGGGATATGCATTGCTGTCAGAAAGTGTTGAGAAGATATCGCCCATTGCCAAACTCTCTGGGCCCCACGACATAGGGGGTAGGATCTCGTTTCCCCCCTGCTTGTTGATGTACCATACCACCGACATATTATCTGTCTGAATTTCAATAGTCCCTGTGGGAAGAGAATCCTAAAATGCTTGCAGTGCTAGAAGCACCGCCCTCATCTCTAGAACATTGATATGCAAATGGTACTCATGATCTTTCCAAACCCCCTTGGATCATCTGTCCCAGATAATCCCCCCCCCCCAACCCTATCTGGGATGCATCTGTGGTTACTGTAGCGATAGGTTGGGGAAGTACAAATGGGCTACCCATTGTTACCTGAGTGGACTGAACCCATCAAAGTAGGTCCTTCTTGCAGGAGTGTGTTATGAGGATCTCATGAAACATGGGTAACTCCCGCATGGACCATTGGGCGAAGAGTAGCCACTGCAGTGTTCGCATGTGAAGTTATGCTATGGGAAGTAGTGTTATTGTTGCTGCCATAGAGCCTAGGACTTTGAGGACAAATCCTGCCTGTACTCTGTTCCTGTTGAATAAGATAATCACTTGACACCTTAACGTGTGGATCCTTTCTTGAGGTAGTTTTGCCAACATGTCGTTTGTATTTAAATCTGCACCAATGAATGTAATACGCTGTGATGGCAATAAGGCATATTTTTCTGCATTTATAGTAATGCCCAGTTTTGAGAAGAGATGGATGGTGTAGTCTCTTGCTTTGATTAGTTGCTGCTTGGTGGTGGCAGTTAGAAGCCAGTCATCTAAGTATGGAAACACCTGGAATCCCTGACATCTCAGATGAGCCGTGACTACTGCCATGCATTTGGTAAACACCCTGGGGGCTGTGGTGAGTCCAAAGGGCAGAGTTCTGAACTGGTAATGACTGGCTCCCAGCCGGAAGCATAGAAATCTTCTTGAGCGCCTGTCCATCTTTGTGGTAGTACGCGTCCTGAAGATCTAACGAGCACATCCAATTGTCTTTTCCCAGAAACGGGAGTATAGAATGCAGTGTTACCATCTGGAACTTTGACTTTTTCACTGACTTGTTTAGTCTGCTGAGATCCAATATGGGTCTCCAGTCCCCTGTCTTTTTTGGAATTAAAGAACCTCGAGTAAATTCTGGATCCTAGTTAGTCTGCGGGGTCTTCTTGGATGACTCTTTTTTCTAGCAACGTTTGAATTTCTAGTGTTGCTTGATCCCTTTGACTGGGTGGAATGTCTGGGATAAACTTTGGCAGATGAGGTGGACATTGAAAAGGAATGTTGCATCCTCTGGATATGATGGACTGTACCCATTTGTCTTGAGTCAAATTTAGCCAGGTTTCTGGGTACAGTGATTGTCTCCCACCGACTGCCTCCAGAGGTGGACAGGTGGGCCTCCTTTCAGGAGCGCTGGAAGGGCCTACCAGAGAACGTATCTCTGTCATCCTGGTTATGCGGACCCTCTCTGCCATGTGGACATCGTCTTCCATTATTTCCCCCTCTGCCCCTGGGAGAAGGATCACCACGAGTGTCAGATAAGGCTCCTTTGGAGTTACAGAACCACATTTTACTGCTGTTTTGACCTTTAGGATAAGGTCTGGTAGGGACAGAAAAACGGACTCCAATGGCAGACAAAGTCTTACCATCTTGTTGGCTCCTGGTGAGAGTTTCTTTCACTTTCGGCCCGAACAATGACGAGCCATCAAAGGGAGTGTCAATAAAGGAAGACTGGAAGGGTTCAGCAAACTCACAAAGGCGCATCCAGAAATGTCTGTGAAGAGCTATTCCTGTGCCTGCTGCCCTGCTTACTCCATCAGCTGCATAAGATATGAGGCACATGGAGGAGTTAGATATGGAGGTTAATGTTGCAAGCTGGGAATTAACCTTATCAGATAAGTCCTAGGCTGTAGCACCTTGCAGGGTATCTCCTAGCTCTTTTAGGAGATCCCTTTGAAGTTGCATGAACTGCGACAAATGATTCAGTGACCGCAAGGTAAAGGCCACTGAGGGGAACATACACTTCCCGTATCTGTTCATCGTATGAGAATCCTTGTTCGGTGGATGGACAGATACAGAACTTTCAGCTAACTCCTTTTTTGTGGCCACTGCCACCACCATTGCATCTACAGGAACCCCTTTTGTTAAATACTGCCTATCTTCCGGGGCCGTAATGAATTTATTAGGCCTCCGCAGAACAGGGTCCACTGAGTCCAGGAAGTCCCACACCTTTCGACTCACAAACCCAAGAGTGGGTTGAAAGGTGGAGACACCCAAGAGGTGGAGGGGTGAGAGCCAAATGCCTCCAGGTATACCACTCACCTTCAGAAGGGGAAAGGGACTTCCAGCCACCCCTCTGCTTAAGGATCTCCAGGATGTCTGAAAAGGAGACATCCTCAGAGGGTGACCGTGGGGAATCTTCTGAATCCTCTAAGTCAGTATCAGAAGTGACAGACTCAGGGGAGTCTATGTGCTTCCTCTTACACTGTCTCTTTTGAGGGACCTCCTCGGGGGGATGCTCCGGGGAGGTATCGGAAGAGGAGGATCCACCCATTGTGGCTTCCTTGGGCACTGGCTCTCTACTCTGTGGGTGATGGAGGGGTAATGAAGAGGTGGACACCAGTCTGTTAGGGGGAAGAGAGGCTGGAGCTGAAGGTGGAGCAGACTCAGTGGAGAACACACTCCGCATCACCTCGAAGGCACCGTGGTCCTGGGCCAAAAAAGACTGCAGCCCTGAGAGGCCAGGAGATCTCTGCAGCACCGAGGAGAGGGCTCCAAGGCAGATGTGGGAGCAGAACTCACCTGAGCCGAGGCTCCGAGTGGGAGAGCCAGTTCCGACAAGGGTCAGACATGACTCTCCCCCCCAGAGCCAACCAGGGAGTGTCGGCCCCCAGGTCTCTCGATAGAAGAAACCATCAAGGAAACCAGAGCAGACATCAGAGCTGAGATATCAGTAGTGATTACTGGCTCCGGCGGTTCCAGCACAACAACTTCCATACTCTCTGGCTCCAAACTCGTTCGAGTTGGAGGAGGAATCGGCGTAGTTGGGGGTACTGGTTTCAGCTCTATGATCTGATGGACTGGGCTCAAGAGAATTTCTTCTAGGGCCCAGGTCCGAAGCAACCTCTTCACTACCCGCTCCACGTCATCATCTGATAGCCTGGAGGACCTAGAGGAATGACTGGAAGACTTGTGGCTACCTGCCACCGACTGTAGTAAAGGAGATACGGGCACCGAGCGAACAGGCTCCAAGGACAGTGACCAACTCCTTTTCTGGTTCTGCAACGGTTCCGATGAAACAGATGGAACCAAGGGAGAACCATGTTTTTGGGCCCGACAACTTTTGGAGCCGTGGAAGTATCAAGTTTGGTGATGCTTGTCAGCTCAGGCACCGGAGCAGGTGAAGCAGTCTTTTTAGTCATCTCTGATTTTTTTGTCTGATTTCCTTCATCCACTTTCAGTAAGCCTCTTAATATAAGCTTATTCCTCCTCTCCTGCAAGACCCTGGCACTAAAACTATGGCAGATGGAGCAGGAATCGTGGAGAAGGAGTGGTCCCAGACAGTACACACAACTAGTGTGTCCGTCAGTAATGGACATTTTTTGAGTGCAGGAATCACACTTTTTAAATCCTGACTTGTGTTCCTTAGACATGACTAGCTATAAGGAAAAAAACACTCTATATACGTTAGAAAAAACATATCTTTATGGAAAGACAACCAAACAAACAGAAAGATATGAAATTTTTTTTTATAAGAAAATAGGAGGAAAGAGAGGAGGAAAAGTCTCTAAGTTAAATGACTATCTCCTCCACTGGAGGAGACACCTCTAAATTAAACGATGACTCCTAAGGGGGAAGAAGGAAGAAAGGGGACAAGAATCCTCTAAATTAAACAGATTCTTGAGGAGACAACAAGGCCCAAAGGAAAAAAAAACAGCCGCAAAGGTAAAAATACAAGGTTAGAGAGTGAAGAAAATAGCACAAGGCTATTACGATAGAACTAGAAGTAATAGTAGATGATAATTAGGAGGAAACTAGTATAAAGATATAAAATTTAAAATGTTACAAGCCTGAGCCAGTGAAGACAATCCCGAAGCTTCAAGCGGCAAACGAGATCTGGGAAACAGCCACTAAGCACCAAGGGATAGGACTCAGCCTCGAGCCAGTAGAAGCTCTTAAGCTTTAGTATAAAGCTAAGTCAGAGCAGAGTTTCAACTCTGAACCCAACCAGCAAAAAGGAAGGTGAGTTCGGACAACATAACATTCTCTCTCACTCTCTCTTCACACACACACACACACACACACACACACACACACACACACACACACACACACACACACACACGCACACGCAAACACAGGAATTCCTTCCTTCTCAACCACACCTTCCAGATAGTATGAACAGGAGCAATCTCAGACCTGAACCCAGATACACACTCACATTGATTGAAAGCTTGAGCAATGTAAAAATTTCTGTGATTGTATGGAGCTTTTCTCCCCGGGCCTCCACTGAAAATTGGTTGTTGGGCCCAGTGGACTTTCCCGGTCAACAAATGTCAATAAATAAATAATTTGTGTCTTTGGATCCTTAAATATAGCCTGCACTAAGTATAGCATTTCTTTCTAGGCTTCACACCATCATAGGACTGCCCAAATCAGCTTTCTTGGGATCCTGTCATATACTTCTTCCATGTCTAGGAATGCCCAGTTGGACTCTCTTCATCCCCAACTTCTTCTCCTTCACTTTCTGTCTCAGTGCAAACAATGGGTTACTTGTACTGCATCCTGATCCAAACTGCTCATCTCCCACCTTACTTTCTACAACTATGCATAGGCATTTGTCAGTCACCCTCTCCTGTATTTTCATGTAGTGTGACAGACGTCTGATACTTTTATACTGCTTGCAGTCAGAAATATCCCCTTTGTTTTTGTACAGTAGCACTAGAATGGTTATTCTGCAGTCATGTAGGATATGCTCTGTCTCCACATTGCGACATGTACCCTCAAGAGCCATTTCTTCCCTAACACACCCAACACCTTGAGCATATCTGCTGTCAATTTAAAATGAGCTTTTCACATTCTCTGACTTCATTTTCCTTAAAGTACATCATAATTCTTCAAGGATATGTTCTCTTTCCCATTTTATTGTAGATTGTGCATGCAGCGTTATAGATTCTGTAGGGTTTTCTCCATTCAGAAGTTTCTTGAAGTACTCATTCCGTATGTTCTTTCTTTTTACCACCTTTATTGCATTATCACTTAATGCTAATTCATTTAACACACATTTGAAGCTAAATAAATATCTAATCATTAACTTTTCAGACACAGTGTGTCATAGTATTGATAAATGAATCAGGTAAGAGCAAGAAACAATGCCACATACATTTCACTTGCTCTGCATATGTCTTTGTCATTTTGCATTTGTCTTTGTCAATTTATGCAGTGCAGTAGATTGCTGAACAGCATATGACACCTGAATCTTATGGCAGTCCAAATAATTTCTGTTTTCAATAACAGTGGTGACCAAAGGGAGGACAGTAGCCCCCTTATCAACAGTGCAAATGTTGTATATAAATGATTTCCACTGTAATGCTTGTAAAAGGGATGTTGACCTCTTTAATCCCTGCTTTCTTAATAACTTTTCTCTCAAGGTGCTAATGCACCCCAAACCAGTTTATGGGCCATTCTGTATTATA
Organism: Protopterus annectens; assembly: GCF_019279795.1. Lineage (NCBI taxonomy): Eukaryota > Metazoa > Chordata > Ceratodontiformes > Protopteridae > Protopterus > Protopterus annectens. The sequence continues at coordinate 195,980,349 of NC_056734.1, forward strand.
ATTTTATTTATAATTTTAATTACATTTATTGATTGTCTACTGAAATAGGTTGACAATTATTTTGTGGTTGTTTTGTTATTGACCATAATGGCAGATGGTGATATGCTAAGTGGTAAGGGTGCATATTGTTATATGAGTATGGCAAGTAAATCTTCTGCCATGCCACTGAAATATATTTTTTTTCTCTGCAGCAGCTGTCAGCTGCCGCCAGTGTTCCTCCTCATCCTTTGGTTTGCTTCCCATCAAAAGTCGCTGACTATCCCCTGACAAACAGCGGAAGTGTAGAACCATCACCCATCATTTCAGGTTTGCTGTAATGACATTTTCTGCATGCCTTAATAACCCCTAAGGGGGACTGCATGCAACAAAGTACGCTCTGCACATATATACTTCTGAATACGACATGTAAATGCTTCTATGCAACCCACTATGCACAGTTTTCTTTATGGGACTTCACTTCTCCCTAGTCTTTACAGGAGAGAAATGCAGTCTCAGACAAACCCTATGTTCTTCCCCTACAGTACGTGAGCTTGTTGTCAGCTGCTTAAGCCTATATCTTCAGCTTCCCAGCTCACTACCCTATCCTGCATTAGCAGCTTAACAGGCTGTCTCCCTGCCCCCATGCTAACAGGCTGGCCACAATATATGTCAGTTTGCTGCCACAAGGAATGTGATTAGGAGCCCACATATGAATTAAGTTAGAGACACAGTGATAGTAGCACAACAGAGACTGTTAAATGACAGTTAAAGTTTATATTAAGGCTTAAGTCTATACTGCATAGAACACTAACCAAAAGATTAAAGGCAAAATCCATTAATGAGAACACATTAACAAAGTTTACATGATAGAAGTATTTCTGGTTGTATTAAAGTGAGCTTAGAGATGACATTAGCATATCCATGTTGGTGAGCAGAATTTGCAAGACAAGGGAGGCTTGTTTGTATTCCAATGAGATCATCTGTCTCCCGTATGCAGTATAGCATTCTGCACCTGTTATCTTAGTGGTAAGAGTAAAATACAGGCCAGAGGTAAGAGAAGAACTGAGCATCTGTAAAGACTGTCCAATAAAGGAAAAAAAAAATCTCACTTTTGATTAAATAATGGTCAGTCTTACTAATAAGAAACAATAGTTAATTACATATGATATTTATTCACAGCTTGGTAGCACAAATTACGGTGTTACCTTACTTATTTTAAGTTTTGTTGTATTTATGACATTGATAATTGAATGTTGTTGACTGGACATACAGTAAGTTCTAAATGTTGTAAAGCAAAGAGACAAAACCCTCCACAGAAAATGAATCAGTGTGTCACAGACAAGGAATGTGGAAAAGCAAAAAGGGAATAGAAGACTGACGGGAGGAGCTACCCTGAAGACTTTTATAAAAGGATATACTTTTCTATGATATTATATAGCAATAACCCACGTCTGGGTGTGGATAATGCTGGATTTACCCACGGTTGGTGTGGTTTGGTCACGAGGGCGAAGCCCGAGTGGCCAAACAAAGCCAACCGTGGGTAAATCCAGCATTACCCACACCCAGAAGTGGGTTATTGCTATTATACAATGACATTATTTAAGAAAAAAAAAATTACTTTTCTTAAATAATGGCATTGTATAATGCCTCCTTGCTGCCCTTCCGCAGCTGTCTGGTATTCTGCTGCAGTTCTGATGTATTGCACATTAAAACCCATTTAACATAGCGAGACAGTTTTGAAAAAAGCAACGGAGAAACCAAGATCTCCGTTGCTTTTTACAGACTGTCTCGCTATGTTAAAGGAGTTTAACATAGCGAGACAGTGTGAAGCAACGGAGATCTTGCATTCTCCGTTGCTGTAAAAAAAGAGTTATAGTAATGAAAAAAGTTCGGGCGACCGGACCTTTTTACATTACTATAACTCTGATTTACAATGTGCACGCTGACCAATCAGCGTGCACGTTTTTGAATATTAATGGGGGGGGGGTCGTTGTATAATGACCCATTTTTACTAGAAGGCCATTATAAAAGGCTGGACCTTGCTGAATATTGTGACCCACTTTTGTAGTGTTAATAACTAGAATGAAGTGTGAATGCTGTGGTGATTAATTGATTTAAAGTAAGAGGTAATACATTTGTAATAAATAATAATTAAATGATTTCCATCTGAACTGTATGAATATAGAACAAGTCTGCTGAGATTTCATTTTTATTTCCTCTTGTCTTCTCTTTTCTTTTCTTGCCTGACACATCCTGACTAACAAGACGTGATGCTTGGCCTAATTAACCACCAAGCCTGTTACAATACATAACAGAGTAGCAGTGATAAAAAAAAAAAAAAAGAGCAAAGATCTTTATTTCCTTGTTTCCCCTTCTCTCTTTATTCACAAGTACCTGAATGATTTACATTATTTCCATAATTCATCCTGAGCTCAGTTCAGCTGCTTTTGCTGAACGTGGTATTTAACTGTTATATCACTAAAGCACAGAGAATAATAGATTTTCTTATTCTCTGCCACCTCCATAGTAGTTAATAGGTACAATTCTCTTCTAAAGAACACTGTGTCTAACACAGGAAAATATTACAGTCACTGCAGTTATTCAGAACTGAATATTGGGTTATTAGAACATGTCCAGAGAAAATATGTTAAACTTTAACCTGCTTGTGAACACTTGGAATATCACCATAGCTTAATTCAGATCAGTAAGTATAGTGTACTGTACGGGTATTATGGAGGCAAATTGTATCTGGCTTACAAGGCCTTACATTATGGAATACTAAGACAGCTGTTAGGTCTTGAATGAAAATCAACAACTAGTACCAACAGGTGTACAACTCTGAATGTTTATATTCCCAAATTTAAAAGTTCAAGGAAAATTAAAATTATATCCACTTTAATTTCAATATTATCTAATAAACTTCCAGATAGTATCAAACAATTACATTCTGTAAACACATTTAAGGTCTAATATGACAAATGGGTAAGAGCACAATGTTTCCATGCCAGCATTTTGAAGTCTGTTCCATCATTCTGTATTGGCTTATACTGTAGCTAAGTCCAAAATGAAACAAATAACATGCCCGAACAGAAGAGGATTCACTGAAAAAATGCACCCTTCAAAACAGTTGCCTTTTGCTAAATTCTTTAATTTACCAACACAAGATTAAGCACTTTCATCCACAAGGATGTGGACTTCTTCAGAATATCAATTAACAGTTATTTACACTATTTATAAGCCATTTTGGCACCAAAACAATATTCACAAAACATCTTATATTACCAATTAAATAATAAACCTATTGGGTACTAAAGTTCATTCACACAATGCATATGAAGTTTGAAACCTGATTAAAAATTCTTAACACACTATTTTTTTCCATAAATTGATAAACTTAATAAATAAATAAAACTATGCACATGGCAATATAAATATCCTAGTTAATATATATGCATTAATCTAATAAAAATTGAATAAAAATTAAAATTAATCTCATAAAAACAGTAACTGTGGCTGCATATTTTCTGTATAAAAACTGATGGATTCCCAGTTTTATTTCTGCATTAACCTTGACTCCATTTTTGTAACAGAGTCATTGTGTTTTCAAAATATATTGATTAAACATGGCTTAAAAACTGACATAGATACAGTAATAGAAAAGAAAACAGGCCATATTGACATTTCCTTTGTTATTTTCACACATTATACATTTTAACAATCTTCATTCACTCCAGCGTTACATAACTTGCTCAATTCCTGCCTTCCCTTACATTTTACTTCTCCTTCTCAGTGCTATTCTGCTTGTACTGTTTTCACAAATTCCATTTATTTCAATGTAATTTGTTCCTTTCCCTTTCTAAAATCCCATTTCCAGTTATTTTATCTCATTTTCAATACTCAGTACTTCAGCTACAGTTGGTTTAGATTTTGATTTCTGTTTTTCTAGTAATCTCCTTTTTTGCAATTAATAATATTAAACCTAGTAAGACCTTACTGTATATGGGCAATTCAGATCCTATAGTCAAAGTCAGAATAATTATTTCCTTAGTTAGAACCATTTGTTCTCCCAACATCTCTAGCAAAATATTCTGCAAGGAATTGTTAAAATCTTCCAACTTGCTGCATTCCCAAAAAATTCCTGAATTATCTATTTCTTTCTTATTACACCTCCATCATTTGTTGTCTGCCTGAGGGAAAAAAATCTCTGAAGTCTGCTTGGGGTATAAAATACCTATGCAAACATTTCCATCAAAAATCCAAAATCTTCTAAACTGTGCTGCATGCTAAGAGCTGTAGACATCCTGACATTGTTCTTTGTATAGCGCCTTTCCATTCTATCTTCTCAACATTTTTGAATCTTCTCTGACTGATTCTATAGTTACCATGCAATATTGTATATACCAACTAATTATCCCTTTTTAGTAGCCACTTCTGTTCTAGACTCAATTAAAACACTATCAGAGATGGTAGTCATTTAACAATCCCCTGTGCATTTCTATTTTCTTATACTCTGTTATCAGCTAGGGAAGGTAGTCACTAACCTGAAGTCCTAATATCTGTGTAGTTTCATCCCAATCTATTACCTTTCCCTCCCTAGTTATTTGCTTCCAAAACATTGGCTCCTTTGCTTATTTTCTCTAGTAAATTCCAACCTCTTCTTGCCTATTTTCAGTATCCTTGTTTGCAGTCATCCCTATTGGTAAAATCTCCTTTCTCCATTACCTTGTTGGTTTAGTTCTTAGAATACTTTCTGCTCCATTAAGAGCCATTGTATTTTTATTAATTTTTCCACCTTTTACACTAACAGATAGCTTGGCTTTTGTGTACTCCATAGTCTATCAGCACTGCATATCTAGCTATGTGAAGCAAATGTTACATACTCTCAAGTAAATATGAGCTTCACTAACCAGCGGCAACTAAAACAATTAAAAAAAAAAAAAAAAAAAACACCAAAAAAGCAGCAACAGATGATGTTGTGATTCAAATACAAAACCTTAGTATTTTAATAATTTAAATTTCAACACTTTTGTCTTTACTAAGCAAATAATTGTTCAAACTAAAATACAAGTGAACCAGCCCCAACCCACGTTTAGAAATGTGAGTTAGTCACCTGACATACATGATATACCTATTTAAGTATCATAATAAAATATATAAAAGAAAACCTATTATTTTTAATAAAATCACATCTGCCTACATACTCTCAATTTATATTATTTGAAAAGGCTTAGCTTCCAAAAAATAATTTAAATATTAATGGTATGATTCAGCCCAGGACTTTTATTGACTTCAGGCATTAACTGCTACAGAGTTTCTTTAGATTTCAATCTATTTTTGCAGTCACCAACTCTAATACCTTGAGGTACTTGGTCTAAGACATAAAAATAAAACTTTTTCAAAGAACTACATAAAGTAGTGTTTATATAAAGCATTTTAATATTTTCATTTTAATATTATAACAATGTTCTTTTATTTGGTGAATAGTTCAGATCTTTTATACAAACAAATCATCACAAATCCGAGTAATATTGTTCATTTACTGAGTGTCTACCACATTAGCCTAAAAACAACCCAATCATGTTTGTATCATCTTCAGTAGTACCCTCAAACTATACCTTAACAGAAAAGCTTTTAGAAAGTCTGGAGTACCTGAGGATGCTAGAATATAAACATTAAGTTAGATGGTGTTCTAGCAAAGAAGAATGAGATAAAACACATCATTACTGCATCCATGGCTAATTCTGAAATTGTTTTATAAGAAAGGTTCACTGTATCATCTCTTAGCGTTACTATATACCTCAATAACTTATAACAGGAATACTAGAAAGCAAGAGAATGGGTGTCCAACAGTAGATGAATTCATTTTGCACCAGGCAAAGTTTCAAGCCACTTTTCCACTTTCATATAGTGATATATGAAAAAAAGAAGTTTTGTACTCACCATAATGTTCTATCTGTGTTGTCCATTTTCATTCTTCTTCAACTGATGGGTTCAGGTCCGATCCTCAGCTCAGACTTGGCCTTTACTAAAGCTCGCAGTAACCAAAAGCCCTCGAGCTTCTGTTTTACCTATAATGCACCAACCTTAAGCTGCCTTAGATCTTATTTGCTGATTTTACCAGAAAAAAAGGATATTTAACATGCATAAATCTAGGAGATGTAAAATTGCATGTACTGCCTAAAGGAAAAAACTATACCTGGAGCTCAGTATAAAGGACAATGATTTCTCTCTCTAACAGCTCATTCATCCAGACGTTTGTGAAGAGAAGGGAAGGGGGTTTGTGGAGAGAAAGTTGAGGAAGAATGAAAATGGACACTACAGATGGAACGTTATGGTGAGTGCATAACTTTTTTATCTGATGTTGTCAGTTTTCATTCTATCTTCAACTGATGGGACAGAGTCCACAGCTACCTACAGTCCTGGGTAGACTCTAAGGAAGGATATTCCTGACCACAGTTGATTGAACTAAATATTGCTGTACCCCTGGAGACTAGATCCAATTTGCGATGAGTAATAAAGATATGGGGAGTAGCCCAAGTTGCTGCTGCACATGTCATCCACGGAAGCTCTGGATAGAAAGACTAAAGAAGTTGCCATGGAGCTACTTAAATGAGCTCGTACCAGTTTTGGTAAGGTAATACCCAATTTGTTATTGATAAATGAAATACAATCAGTCATCTGGCTAAAGTTACTTTGGCAACTGGTTTACTCAATTTCAGTTTTGCAAAAGAAACAAACAATTGGTCTGTTTTTCTGATTACTTTTGCTCTACGTAGGTAAAAACATAATTGTCTGTTAAAATCTAATAAATGTAACATGCATTTGCCCTTGTTTTCAAATTAGGAAAGAATACTGGCAAATTAATTGAGTGACTGATACTGGATTCTGACACTACCTTGGGAATGAAGGAGGAATTTGTTCATAATGTGACTCTATCCTTGTGAAATATCAAGTATGGAGGTTTTGAAGACAGGGCTTAAATCTCTAAAATTCATCTAGCTGAGGTAATAGCTACTAGAAGAACCATTTTTACAAGTAAGATACTTAAGCTCACATTTAGCTGCTGGCACAAAGGGGGAATATATTAGTGCCTGCAGTACCAGATTGAGATCCTATGGGAAGTAAGGTCTTTAAACGGAGGTTTCAAAAGAAGAGTGCCTCTCAAAAAAGTTCTGCACAATTTATGAGAGGCTAATGAAGAATCTTTAAATCCAGTGTGGAAATTTAATATTGCTGCTAACTGAACATTAATGGTTGAAGAACTAGCCCCTTTTTTAAAAAAGTAAAGCTAAAAAGTCAAGTATGTTATTTATTGGAGCTGAAAAGGGATCAATATGATTTTGTAGGCCCCAGAAAATTAATCTTTTCCATTTACTTAAATAGAATTAAATAGAATTGTTAAAGGTTTATGGTAAGATAACAGGATATATTGGACAGGGAAAGAGAGCATTGGTTGTCTGGATACTAATAGAATTGGAGAAATCAGGCTGTCAGCCTGAGGTTTGAGATATCTGGCTGGATCAAGCCCATCGAGTGAGACAGGTCTGGAATCAGATCCAGGATCCAAGGTTGGTGAATTAAATGAGGCCAAAGGAAGGGAAACCAAACCTGTTGAGGCCAGTATAGTGCAACAAGGGCAACTTTGCTCTTCAACCTGGCAGCGTTCTGCAAAAATTTCAGAATTTATTGGATTGGTGGGTATAAAGTAGACTGGGAGGACAATTGTGAAGTAGAGCATCCCTGCATTTGTTGCTCAGCAGAGATGCAAAAAGGTCACAGCAAGGCTGGCCCCATTGACAAAAAATAATTTCCGTCACCTTCTTGCTGACAGACCATTTGTGAAGTAGAAGAATATACCTGCTCAGTTTGCCTACTATAACATTGGACTTCCCCAGAATGTGCATTGCTACAACAAAGCAGTTGGATGAGATCACACATTGTCACACTCTGAGTGCTTCTTAACACAAGGGGTATGACTTGGTCCCTCCCTGTTTGTTGATGTACCAAACTACTGATACATTGTCCATTTGAATACAATTGTCCCTGAAGGTAGAGTATTCTGGAATTCCTGCAATGCTAACAGCGCCGCTGTCTTCTTCAGGACATTTATATGCAAGTTGGTCTCTTCAGACCAAGTGCCTTTGACCTTCTGCCCCAGAAAGTGCCCCCCCCCACCCCAACTGGGAAGCATCTGTGGTCACTATGACCTTGGGCTGAGGGAGAATGAATGGACGGTCTTGTAGAACCTGATTTGACTGAATCTACCACCTGAGATCTCTCTTGCATGCCTGATTGATTGATATCTGGGTTGACATGGGTTTGTGAAGTATTGACCATTGTGTTGCTAGCATCCATTGGAGAATCCTCATATAAAATCTGGCTAAAGGTACAAAGGTTATTGCCACTGACATTGATCCTAGAGTTTGAAGGTCCAATTGGGGTGAAATTTTGGTACTGCAGATTATTTTTCTGTCCTGTGATCTGATAGTTTGCACTCTTGAGGGAGGCAGTGAAGCTGCCTTTAATTTTGTGTTGAAAACTGCTCCTATGAATTCCAAGTTCTGAGTTGGTTATAGTTGAGACTTGTCATAGTTTATGGTTATTCCCAGATAAGAACAAGTCTGGAGAACCTGATTTCTTGCCCTTATCAATAGTTGCCTGGTGTGGGCGGTAATGAGCCAGTCTCTAGATGGGGAAGCACTCAGAATCCCTGCAGTCTCAAGTGAACTGCTACTACTGCCATGCTTTTGGTGAACACCCTGAGGGCTGTGGTGAGACCAAATGCGAAGCTTTGAACTGATAGAGACTGGCTCCCAGCCAGAAGCGTAAATACCTTCTGGATAGTCTGTTCATATTTATGTGATAGTATGTATCCTGAAGGTCCTTGCCCAGAAAGGGGAAAATGGATTGAATTGTAACCATCCAAAACTTGGTATGTTGAATTGACTTGTTCAAGTTGCTGAGATCCAAAACTGGTTTCCAGTACCCTGTTTTCTTTGGCACTAGAAATAACCTTGAGTAAGTTTTGGATTCTATCTGGTCTGGTGGGACCTCCTGGATGACTCTTTTTCTAGCAGCTTTTGTATTTTAATTGCTGCTTCTTCCCTCTGAGTAGGTGGAACATTGGGGATTTTTCTTGACATTGAGGGTGGAAGGGAAAAGAGTATTATATAGCCCCTGGATATAATCTTTTGCAAACAAGTATCTTTTGTTATGTCTAGCCAGGCTCTCTGGTGCAGGGATAATCGACCCCTGATTGCCTCCAGAGGTGCACAATTGGGCCTTTTTTTCAGAAGCACTGGTAGCGTCTGTCAGAGAAAGAATATCTAGACCCCTGGATTTGCAGGTCTCCTCTGCTGTGGGGGCAGCGTTGACTGTTAGAGTTCACTGGGGCAACTTCCTCCATGTGTGTTCTGGAAAGGACCCTGGAATTTCCTGAACTATATCTGTCGACCACTTCATTGATTTCTTGAAAAGGATCTCTGAGGGGTTGAAAAACATATACTCATTGCAGAGAGGGTCTTTCCATCCTTCTCACACCTGGATAAAGTTTCTTTTACTGTGGGGCCAAACAAAGAAGTGTCTTCAAAGGGAACATTGATGAATGAACACTTGAAGACCTCTGCAAAGTCATATGATTGCATTCAGGAGTGTCTGCTTGATGGAAATGCCTGAACCCCTGCCCTTGAGGCGCCTTCGGCTACATGCAAAATAAGCCTCATGGATGAATTTGAAATAGATTGTAGGGTAGCCAGCTGAGAAGCCACAGATGATTGGACTTCTGCAGAAATGGATCCTGAGAGGGTGTTTGAAAGTTCCTTGATCAGATCCCTGCAACCTTAGGGTGAAGGTCACTGAAGCATAAATATGCTTCCTGTCCATCACCCTAGACTCCCTGTTAGGGGGATGAACAATAGAACTCTGTTCAGCAATTTCCTTTTTGGTGGCCACCATCATGACCATGGCATCAACGGGCACCCCTTTAGCTCAAACCTCCTTCCCCAAAGGTGGTGCCAGAATCTTGTCTAGGCTTCTGTGTATAGGTCCAACTGTGTCAGATTCCTTCCATGCCTGTTGAGAGACCATATCAAAGAGGTAATCTGCGGGTGGAGTAACCCAGGAGGTAGATAGGTCAGTACTGAAAGCCTCCAGGAATACTGACTCCTCAGATGAAGGGTTGCTGGGAGTCCAACCACTTCTCTGTTCTCTAAATGAAATGTCTTCTGGAGTTGATCATGGGGGCCCTTCACCTTCATCGAAATCCATTACCTCCATGACTGACTCTTGTGGAGAGTCCAAGTGCTTCCTCTTGTACTTCTTCTTCCTAGGGACCTCCTCAGCGGGGTGCTCCGGGGAGGTATCGGAAGAAACTGTGCTACCCTGGTGGGAAGCCTGAATGTCTCAGACTGGCTGTCATTATGGTAAAGAATGATGAGGCTCTAAGAGCAAAAACATCAGGGTAGAAGGTTGAAGATTCAAGGGGGTTAGCTCCATCCTTCCTGTCAGAGCAGAGAAAACCCTCTTCACAACCTTGAAGGCCAATTGTCTCGGAGAGAGAGAAGGCCCCGGCACCGAGAAGGTAAGCTTCTGGACCTCTGTCCTCCCCCACTCCAAAAGCAATCTCCCCTAGGAGGAAGTTGGAGCCAAGCTATCCATTGTCAAAGCTCCAAGAGACAGAGACAGCTCTGACAACTTCAGAGTCGACTCCAATGCCTCGGACCAGACAGGGAAGCTCCAGCTCAGAGAGTCATCTGAATCCAAAGAAATCTGAACTGGAGCACTCCAAGTAAGCTTTGGATTCAAAGATAATGTTATCTTCAGATCCGAGCCAGATGGACCCAGAAGGCTCAGATCCAGGGACTCTGAATTAACTGAAGGGATCAGAGGAGGATCTTGAAGTGGAGGTGTGGTTGATGGATGGGCTTCCTGACCAAGGGGGTAGGAGCTGGTAAGACGCCCATCTGAATCTGTGCCGAGATAATCTTCTGGTTCATTCTTTCCATATGTTCCTCCATCAGACTTCTGGATGAATGAGTCAAGGCAAGAGAGGGAGACTTGGACCAGTGTTGTTCCAAAAAGGGTGAGAACACCCTAGAAGGCACAGGATCAATAGACTGTGAATATCTGGTCCTGGGGAGAACTACAGGACTCGAGACAGTTGGATCCGATGGCTTTTTTATCGAATTCAAGATAGTCGGATCCATCAATTTTTTTTCTTTTCTTTTTGTCTTCTTCAGATATGAGGGCAAAGTACTTTGGGATCTTTTTAGATCCAACTCAGGCCTTTTTCTAGATGTCACTGAAGCCAAGGTGGATGAGGTTGAAGGCATCAAAGATGAAGGCTTTGTTTCTTTAGTTTTCCTTTTGGAGGATTGAGCCCCAGATATCACTTCTCCAAAGGATGATGGTAAGAATCCTTTTAAGATAAGTTTATTTTTCCTCTCTATTTTTTTTTTTTTTGTTAGATAGAGAGAAGGCAGGAAAAAAATACCAATGATGGTAAAAAAGGGCTACACAAGTGTGCAGAAAGGTAAAAGAAACAGAAATCACCAATGACAAACTGTATGATAGACAAAGGTAAGAAGAAATTATCAGCTATGGTAAATGAAGAAATACAAAAGCATATGAGGGTAAGGGATAAGAAATATAAGAAAATATAAAAAATATAAGGTTTTAGAAGATATAAATTGAAAAACTATCACTTATCTGTGAAAGCTCAAGAGCTAGGCTAACCACGTCTTTTCGCGAAATGTGGCAAATGAGATCTGAGGTAGATTAGGGTTAGTGCATTATGGGTATGGGAGAAGCTTGAGAGGGTTTTGGTTACCATGAGCTTTAGTAATGGTCAAGCCAGATCTGAGGTTGGTACCCATCAGTTGAGGATAGAATGAAAATTGACAACATCACATCAGTATTTCTGTTACACAGACCAACGAGAAACTTATCTGAGGAGTGCTTGTCTACTCATGTGTTCTTACATTGGAAAGGAAGTAGTATTAAACATGAGACAGCACTGGACTTTGAATTTTGCAGATCAGTGAGAATTGTGCAAATGGCTCACTAAAAATAGTTTACTAGATTTAAGTATAGATAGAACTTTTTGTTCTTGTTTCTTTTTACCTGTGTGCCACACAACTATCACCCTTCTCCATTTCCCAAGGCTATTCCCATTCATTCCCTCTGCAACATGGAATGAGAATTTTCCTCTCATCTGTTTCCCTCAAAGCCATCTTGACAAATGATCCATAACTAGGAAGCTAGAGAGTTGGATGCCTTTTTTTAACTCTTCTGACCGCATCCTCTTGTAATGTCCTTGATATACATGCCACAATAGCAGAGTCTGCAGCGCCAACCAAAAGCCATTGGGCACATATCACAACCCTTCATGATGTTGTAGTGTATCCCAGCTTCTACCGGGAGTTAGTACAGATGCAGGATGGGTCACATTCTCCCTTGCAGAAGTGACATGCCAGTATTTATCTCTGATTCCCATCTCCCTCTCTGGCTCTTCTAGTACCTGGTTTGCTAAATGAACCCAGATCATTTGGATCATAATCAGTGCTTCTTCCCTCTATGTCACTGAACTGGCAATATCTAGAACTGTGTTTGTTGAGATGGTATGAATTCATCTGCCAAAACATCCATTTATAAATATGAATTCATATGTAGTTGTGGCATTGCTAAATGATAGATTAGTCCATAAATGCATATTGATTTCAGAATTGCTATATTTCATTTTTCTTCATATGAAATGATTACAGTAGTAATGTGGACAAGATGTTTTAATAGATGGAAATGTTAAGTATTCCTGTATGCAGCAAGGTGCACATTTTAGTTTTGTCAAAATCTCATAATTTAGAAAATTGCCATTTATCACATATGACTTTATTCCACTTCCAGGTAATTTCATTCCAGTCGCAGCCCTTTTCAGTTGCTACCCATTGTGATCTTATATTTCTGATTGTTGATTTAACTTTCTTTTCAACCAACTGATAGATATAAACGATGAGTATTAGAAAGATCAATATGTTTCCAAATGTTCTGTTTTGTGCTGTGGTGGATAACTTCTACTTTCATGCATAAGGTTCTCTTAATTATCTCTGTAGCACAATTCTTTGAAGTATTCCCACTTCTTTCAAGTCATCTCTTTCTCTCAAGTACAGGTCCTATGGGCATTCCTATCTCTGCCATTTCATTGATTACTAATTCTGGTTTTGCCTGTTGGGCCTTTGGCTGTCAGTGCAGACAGAAAATATGTGGTCTTCTCCTTTTTCTGTTTGTGTTACAGTACTTCAAAAGTTTAACAAGAATATCTTGCCTTTCTTCATTTTTCCATCTATTTGTACTGCTGAAGCTAATTCATTTAATTATATCTGTGGAGAAGGAATCTTTGGACAATATCACCTGATGGCTTTCTCATACAGAAAATATGTAGACTGCAGTGACAAAATCATGCCTAAGACCTTTTACAGTTATCAAAATCTGAAAAAATGTTCTTCATATCTAACAGTTCCATTCTTAAAATGACAGTCAAAAATATCTCAGTGTCCAGTTGTGGCAGATAACAGTGGCTAGAGAATTCAGATCCAGACCACTGCCATCCAAAGATATATGCAAGAGGGATACTGTCTTTAAGCAGTTATGAAAAATGTGCAGTACTCTCTTGGGTTATTACTGACACCTATCATAGCAAAATAAGCTGTACACTGTCAACTCCAAAACTGGGCTATAACCACTGACCACCCCCCCAGGATTTCGCCCACATCAGTTTGAGCTTCATGTCTCCTAGTATCAACTTACAACAATAGTTAAGACTAAACCAGGTTGTCAGTCACAAGATTTTACAAATGAATAAATAAAAATTATGTTGTGGAAGAAACAGTGAGTATGGCAACTATAAATAATTCCATATCATTAAAACCAGTTATACACTGTACATATCTAACAAACAGTGAACACATTTAATGAAATACACAACTATGTACATATTTAAATTCAAGACAGCATACATAATTTGACATCTCTTCCCTTTCTAGACCACAACCAAGTTTTCTTGGAAGACCACCAGGAAATATAGCTTGGGCGCCAAGTGTATGTTACAGCTAAATCACTCAGATCTCTACCTTGGAAGGCTGTGCATATTTTAGTCTCACAGTAAACCCCTTTTGCCATTTCAAACAGGTACTTTTTTACCCTCCACTCTGCCCTTTTTATTGGCTGTTTGATCTCTAGATGTATGTGGTGTTCCATCAGTTGGGCACACCTTGACCTAGCAGTAAATTTCTCTTTAAACTCTTGAATACTGCTCAGACTTTCAGAAGTTCAGTAGGGGATAGTTGCTGTGATATTACTACCTCATTCACTAAGGTGTCAGACCAAGTTTAATGAGAAGATCTGCTACAAGACCCTCCCCAATTCCTCTTTAACTCTCTACAAATAGTGAATACCAGTGACTCTGTATCATGGTAAGGCATCATCTTGTTAACATGGTAAAACCATTTTTTTCTGTCTGGTTGGCAAGTGGACTGTAGAATTAGCATCAGTTACCTTCCATATAACAGTGAGAGTCCTCTCCCATTGCTGTTTGAAGCTTGTTTGCTGAACAGAAATAAGCACCATTACCTTATGACCTACAGTATCGTCTCATGTTCTCACTGTCCAATCATACCAAATTTTTGGTTACTGTTGCCTTGAACTAGTTCTTCCTATGCTAACCCCATTAGCTCCCTAAGCTTGTTCCTGAAATCCAACACATAGTCCACAGCAATCTCTTTGTTGGAGTCACTTTCTTTCTCCAACCCATCACAAACTAAATCTAGAGGCTTCTCACACTTTTACCATAAAGTAGCTCAAATGGCAAAAAATGTGGATTCTTATGGCATCTCCCTGTATGCAAAGAGGAGGGGGACAAGTACTTGTCCAGTTCCCAGTTAAGCTGATCTACAAATGCTGTGAGCATATTCTTAAGAGTAAAGTTAACTTTCTCTAGCAAACAATTTTCTTGTAGAATGTAGGGCTTTTTAACAACTTTACCCCACAGCATTTCCACAAACAGGTCAGAAGTCTTGACATAAAAGTAACCTCTCTGTTCATCACAGCATCCTAGGGAAAACCTACCCTGATGAACTTTTGACACCATTTCTGACTCAGTATTGGACAAAGCAACTACCACAGGGTACATTGGAGCATAATCTAGAATAACCAAGCTATACCTCTCACCTATGGTGCTTGGCATACTAAGAGGCCCCACAATATCCATTGCTAAAGGTAAAAACATAAAAACAGCCTTAGCTTTGTCTCCTGCCTAGCAAATCTTTTGGTACTGCTCATGTGTCTTAGAGAACCCTATCACGTCTTTTGCAATACCTGGCCAATAAATATTTTTCTTTGGTTCCTCTTTGTATGTTCTCTACCTCGATGACCTGAAAAAGGAATATCATGGGGCATGGACAACATTTTCCAGTGGTAGGACCTTGTGACTGCCAACTACTGTATAATTTCTGCCTCTAGCCCCCACCCAGAAATGCATTCTCTGTATAATAGCC
This sequence comes from Protopterus annectens, assembly GCF_019279795.1. Lineage (NCBI taxonomy): Eukaryota > Metazoa > Chordata > Ceratodontiformes > Protopteridae > Protopterus > Protopterus annectens. The sequence goes on from NC_056734.1 coordinate 195,995,873, forward strand.
TTTTGTCACAGTATACAGACTCTCTATGCCCCTAAGAGTCCAAATCCTCCTTATGTTGTGAAAGACAGAATCTGATAGCTATGAGTTTTGCAAGTCTCTGTATTTGTGATCCCTTCCAGCTCCCCTTCCACCAGATGTCTGATATATTTTAACAAATATAGCTTAGATTTAATCTTACAATTTCCAGCTGTACCTTTCCCCTAAAGTAATCAATTTCAGATAAAACAGAGACCCTTTTGACACCTTGGCTTTGATTCAGGTTTTCTGATATTACCCAGCTCCTCTCCTGAACTACCTACATTATAAGCCCCTATTTGAAGTATGGGTGGTGACCAGGTCTCCTCATTATATGTTCCTCATATGCTTGTCTCCATGTCTAACTGCATGTAACTATATGTAGACAAAGTATCGTATTACAGAGTAAGATTTATTTATTTATTTTATCTATCTGTCAGTATGTCTATCTATCTGTTTATCTATCTGCCTATCTAGCTATTCTTTGTTGACCATATTAGTCCCACTAAGCTAGTAGCCTCTTTTCAGGGGAGACCTAAGGTGGTGTTTATACTACTAGGGGGAATTTGGCCAGGGCATCAAGGAACTTCCCCTACTCTTTGCAGTAAGAGGAAAAGTTTGGGTGTTATGCATCCTGACTTCCTGTTTCCTGTCCAGGCATGGAGGCAACCAGGAAGAACAGGGAGAAAACATGGCTGCTGAGAGTCAAGGCAATTTGGAAGTTAAATGTGTTGAAAATGAAAAAAAAATAGTAAAATTGCTACCAGAAATTGTTTCTGGTGATGTGGGAGCAGAAAAAATGTTGTGTGCTGATGGTAAGGTAATCAGGAAGGAGATGGAGCTAAGTACAGTGGTAGAGATGGATTCAGAAGACAGTTCCCAGAAAAATCTATTTGAAATGGAAGAAATTGCAGAAAAATTTGTTATTTCCACCCTCCAGTTGGGAGGGTTGTGGGATAAGTATTTGGAGGAGCAAATTAACTAGAGTGAGCTAGAAAGCAGAATTGCTGCATCCTGGAGTGACGTTGTGGAAAAAAATAAAATAGGGGAAAAAAGAAAAGAAAAAACAGCTAGAGAAAGTTCCAGAAAAAAAAAGTTCTATGTTTAAATGGTGGAAGAAGGAGCTAGGGAGAAGACACAGATGAAGGAAGTGAAGAAAAGATATGTTGTTTGGGTGAGCAGTAAAACAAAAATGACCTGAACAGGTATGAGGTATGGGACAATGTTATTGCACCTCTATGAGTAAAAGCTGAAGAGGTAAGAGCTTTCATTTTAATTAACAAGGAAACTTTTTGTGACTTGTTTTTTTTTAAACTGACCAGGCTATGGAAAACTTTTGTGAGGACCTATGAAAAAAAAAAAAAAGAAAGCAGACTTTCCATGGTTAGAATATATTTTGCAAGCCTTTTTCCAGGCAAATAAAAAAAAAAAAAGAATTTTCAGTTTAGAAATGAAGTGGGAGCAAAGGAACTGAGAAAATATTTGCTGACAGTATCTAAAGAAGTTGTGGACACTACTAAAATCTGTGCTGAAAAAGGATTATGGACTGGGGGTTGGGAATGTGGAATAATTTTAAAAATGGAAAATGATGTGATTCACATACCTAGTATTATTAATGTGTATGACAATAGAGGTTTTGTGAGGTACAGAGGATAACCAAAGACTTGTTATTTTTGTGAAAAAAGTGATCATTTAATTAATGAATGTGACAAAAAATATGTTATTTATGTGGTCAGACATATAATGCAAAGAAATGTGAAATGTAAGAAATGTGGTAACACAGGACATTCATGGTTAGAATGTGAGGGAGAAATACAAGCAAATGAAAAGGAAAATGAAAATATACAAGAAAACGTGTTAGAAAAGGATGTCATACAAGAATACACAACACAACAAGGAAAAACATAAAAACTGTATTTAAATGTAAAGGGAAAGACAAAGAGAAAGAAAAAGAAAGAGAGACAAATGAAACAAGTGAAGAAGAGTGGCATATAGTAAAAGGTAAGAAAAATTCAATAGGGAAGAGAGTTAGTGAAAGAAAAAGAAAATTTAAAAATATAATGGTATGAGAAAATAAGAAAGGTAAGAGATAAGAAGGTTATTCTAATAACTGTTCTTTAAAGCTGAAAATATTAGCTTTAAACATAAACATTATGAAGAATATTAAGAAAAGAATTCATATTTTAGAATGGTGTGCTGCATTAGACGCTCAAGTAATAGTATTAGAAGACATTAGAATGCTAACAGAAGAAGAGGGCGGCCACGGTGGTGCAGTGGTTAGCATTGCAGCCTCACAGCAAGAGGTTCTCCGGTTCGATCCCCGGCTGGGGTGCCTTCTGTGCGGAGTCTGCATGTCCTCCCTGTGGTCGCGTGGGTTTCCTCCGGGTGCTCCGGTTTCCTCCCACATCCCAAAGACATGCTGCAGGTGGATTGGACACTCTAAATTGGCCCTAGGTGTGCGTGTGAGTGTGCCTTCTGTGGAAGGTTGGGCGCCGGGCTGGCAACTCGACACCGTAAAACTCCACTGCCATTCAATGTGCGGACAAGGTGATCCGCTGTGGCGACCCCTGACCGGGAAAAGCCGAAAGAAGAAGAAGAAGAAGAATGCTAACAGAAGAAGAAAGGGTGCAAACAGAAAAACTTTGGGAAATTACTGTTATTTGGAATATAGGCAAAGAAACATGTTCAGGTATATGTATACTATGCCAATAAAATATAAAATATTAGATATTACAATAGTAGAGCTGTGCTGAATAACTGTAGTGGATATAAGATGGAAAAATATGTATATAGACTAATAGCTTTATATGCACATGTGCCAAAAAAGAAAGAGAAACAATGTTTAAGAGTATACCTAATTATGTCTGTGTTAACATGGATATAATAATGACAAGTGGCTTTAATTATAATTTGAGAAATAAAAAGAATAGTTGTGTTGTTAAAATGGTTACCGAAATTATAAAAAGTGGAAATTAAAAATATGGGAAAAGAAACACTGGACTTACAAAAGAAATGAAATTAAGACAGAAATTGATTGTTTTTTTTATATCAGAAGGCCTAAAATTATTATACAAAACAAATGAAATATAATGGTTTCTCTGATCATGTGGTGATTTATATATGAATTCATGAAAATGGGGAATACATTAAAATAGGAAAATGCTTAAAAAGAGTAAATGAAAAAGAGTTAAATTCAGGAGAAAGAAAAGAAATTAAAGAATTATGGCAACAACATATCAGTATGAGAGATTTTTACAAAAACTGGACAATATGGTGGAGTCAATTCAAACAGAAATACAAAAAAAGTATTTTTAGAATGTATAGAAAAGAAAATAAAAAAAGAAAAAATGGATTACAAAATATTAAGTCAAGAAATATTTAAAGACTTGATACAGAAGAAAAAATAATTTTATGAAAAAGAAAAAGAATTATACAGAAGAAATCAGGATAAGGTTAATAAATTGTTATATAAGCAAAAATATTGCTTACAAGGGGGAAAAAGAAAAAAGAAGCACCATACTTATGCACAATAGTAAAAGAAAGAAAGATAATAACATCTGAACAATTACTAGCACAAACCTCTTTAAATCCGAACTCAAAATTTTCTTCCTAAATGCCAGCACCTGCCATTGCCAAGACCCTACATATAAATAACCTTCTCTATTATTTCACTACAGCATGAAAATAAACTAATGGGTCTGTATGAGTCTCTTATTCCCCTTTTTCTCAAAGATATGTTTACAAGTGCATATCTCCAATCTTTAGGAATCTCCCCATATTTAAATGACCTAGTGAATAACAGATATAATGGTACTGTAAGTTCATGCCAAAGTGTTATCATGTCATTTTTACTAATTTCATCCACTCCCAGTGCTTTGTTTGGATCCAATGTA
>NC_056734.1:196004780-196009780 GCF_019279795.1 Protopterus annectens
TGTCGGGAGCCTTGAACCAGGTTTCTCTTACTGCACAGATATCGATGTTCTCCATGCTAAGGAGAGTTTCGAGTGTGTGCATCTTGAGGTTTAGACTTCTGGCGTTGAGTAGCATTACTCAGTTTCTTATCCCTTGTGATACCTATGGAGGTGGGTTTGTCTTTTGAGCCTTACCTAAAAAAGGCACTATGGGGGTGGCAAGAGCCTTTGCCAATATCCAAAAGCCCAGGGGTGACAGGTGCAAGCCGTCCCTAGTGAAGCATTGTGGCTTGTCGAGCATGTCATCCCAGGCAGACAGGCATTGGATACCCTTTGAATGACACCAATACTTAAGCCAATTGTTGAAACTGATCATCTTGTCTTCATATTGTGGCATCATTCTTGGTGAGGGTAAGATGCTACTCAAGGTCAGGGTCATACCGGCCTGGGCTACATGCTCAGAGTGCTCCTCTATGTCTCTTTTTATGCAGTCCAGGGAGGTACGTCTCAGGTCATTCACACCAGCATGGACAATGACGGAGCCATATTTGTACTTGCCTTGGAGTGACCTGAGTGCTTGTGTTATGTGGCGGATCCTAGCGCCCGACAGGCAGCTCACCGTGACCTTCTCCTTGTTCAGCCTGGTGAGCGGGACGTCAGTGTGCCTGACGATAGAGTCACCTATTACAAGTGTATCAGGTGTGTTGTTTAGCCTTAAGGGCTGTGACTGTTTGGCACACTGGCTTTGTGAGCTATGTGTTGCATGTGTTTTGTTTTGGGGTAGCAGTTGCTTGGGTGTCTGCTCTGGAGGTCTCTGCTGCTTAGGCAGATTTTTATTTAGAGCCTCCAAGTATGTTTTTGTGCGTTTATGTGTTTGGTTTGCTGTCGTGGTAGGTCTATGTGAAACTGGAATTGTAGCGAGTGTGGTTTCCTTCTCCTCCTGACTGGTTACGCCAGTACTGAGTTGAGAGAGCTTAGCCTCCAGTTTGGCTATATGGTTGCATCTCTCACATGTGTTGGAATTTGTTGGGAGGAGGAGAGGGTTGTCTGTGTACATGAGGCAGTTGTAACATTGCCTCAAGATTCCCAGATTCACCAGCTGGACCGGAGAGGAGATTGACAACTGACCTTTGGACATGCTAGAATAGTATTGGGAATTCCTTTATAATTGAAAAAAAGGGCCAATGGGGAACAAGGTACTCAAGGGGAGTTTGTGAGGGTGTAGTGCTTTTAATTTTTTATTGCTGACTTAGTGAGCAAATGCCAGGTAACTTAAATGCAATGTGTTACAGGTAACTTAAATGCAAAAGCGATAAACAGTAACTTTCTTTCAAGTGAAACAAGGAAATAAGTACAGTAAGCAATGCAGATATCACTAGGGATCCACAGAAGTGCTGAAAAGCCGCGTTTTAGTTGGAATTAGCGTTTCAGGGAAATAACAAGCAAACAAACAACAAACATACAAACAAAGCTAGATTCAGCAGGCTTGGATCTAGTCTATGCTACAGCAAACAAGGTGTACCAATTTCAGTAAGAAACAGTTCAAATATGCAGGCACTATAAGCCTTTAACCAGAAATTCCCAGCTCAGAAGGGCAGAGTCCAGCCTCTCCTCCCACAAGAGTGCAGACCACGAAGCTTCTTAATGTAAAATAACTGGCCTGAAGCCCAAGTGCTTAAACCAGAACTAATACACTTTTAGAATAACAGACACTGAGTCCTCAATCAGCAGTTCCCAACTTAAAAGGATGTAAGCTACCTGTCCTGCCACCACAGTGCAGGCCACAAACCTTCCTAATGTAAGACAACTGGTCTGAAGCCCAAGCGCTTAATTCAAAAGACTTAGAATGACAGCTACACTTTAATCAAGTTAATACCAAGCAATAATAAATACAATTGAATACTTTAAAGAATGCCTGGATTAGGGCTCAGGTTATACAAACAAAGCTAGATTTAGCAGGCCTGGATCTAGTCTATGCTACAGCAAACAAGGTGTGCCAATTTCAGTAAGAAGCAGTTCAAATATGCAGGCACTATAAGCCTTTAACCAGAAATTCCCAGCTCAGAAGGGCAGAGTCCAGCCTCTCCTCCCACAAGAGTGTAGACCACAAACCCTCTTAATGTAAAATAACTGGCCTGAAGCCCAAGTGCATAAACCAGAATTAATACACTTTTAGAATAACAGACACTGAGCCCTCAATCAGCAGTTCCCAACTTAGAAGGATGTAAGCTACCTGTTCTGCCACTACAGTGCAGACTACAAACCTTCTTAATGTAAAACAACTGGTCTGAAGCCCAAGTGCTTAAACTAAAAGGCTTAGAATTAGTTACACCAAGCAGTAATAAATACAATTGAGTACTTTTAAGATGATGCAAAAGCAAAATAAAGTAGGAAGAAACACAAATACAGTGAAAGCAGATATTTTTTTTTTTAAGTGGAAAGAGAGAAAGGAAAGAGAGAAAGGAGTAGCAGAAACTAAGCTGATTGGCCTTCTCAAATGTTCTCCCTGTACTGGGTAGAATGAGGTAATGACACTAGACTGGGAGGAGGGACCCAGATCAAATTTACACTAGTGGCGGGCAACTGCAAAGCCACCAAACTATAAAACCACTATACCAACAGGGAGGGAGGGTGGGAAACAAACTGCAGAAATGTTTCTCACAGCTGAAAAGCAACAGTGAGCCTTTAAATGAAAGTTTTAAACAGCTAAAGGAGCCTCTAGAAAAAAGAGTTTAACTGCAACAAGTTATCAGAAACAAACAACCCAACAGATGCTTAATAAAAGTGGAAAATTTCCAGTTAATACCTCACACACAGTGAAACTAGCTAGAAAAATACACAGTACACAAAGTGCTATAAATAACAAAGAAATAAAGAACAAAATAAACAAAAAACAGGATACTTAATCTTATATATTATAGCTTCGAGTTTCCTCAGTGTCCTTCCTTCGATAAGCTCAGTGTGAAATGGCAGAACACTCACAACTGAACTTCTTAGGTAACAGAAAGTTGAAACCTGAGACAGCTTTTAAGAAAGAAATCTCAAAAGAACCAATGAGGTGCTTAGTCTAAGCTGTAGTCCAGGTGACCTCAGTCAGCCAATAATCTCAAACAATTCTCTCCCACTGAAATGCCTGATGGCCTTGGCTAAACCAAGATGTCCTTGAATATGTGCTCAGACACACAGCCTCCACAAACACTAGGCCCAAATACAAGCCTGAATATGGAAATGCTACAAATATCCCCACTACTTAGAACAAACTGCAGAAATGTTTCTCACAGCTGAAAAGCAGCAGTGAGCCTTTAAATGAAAGTTTTAAACAGCTAAAGGAGCCTCTAGAAAAAAGAGTTTAACTGCAAAAAGTTATCAGAAACAAACAACCCAACAGATGCTTAATAAAAGTGGACAATTTCCAGTTAATACCTCACACACAGTGAAACTAGCTAGAAAATACACAGTACACAAAGTGCTATAAATAACAAAGAAATAAAGAACAAAATAAACAAAAAACAGGGTACTTAATATTATATATTATAACACTGAGTTTCCTCAGTGTCCTTCCTTCGATAAGCTCAGTGTGAAATGGCAGAACACTCAACAACTGAACTTCTTAGGTAACAGAAAGTTGAAACCTGAGACAGCTTTTAAGAAAGAAATCTCAAAAGAACCAATGAGGTGCTTAGTCTAAGCTGTAGTCCAGGTGACCTCAGTCAGCCAATGACCTCAAACAATTCTCTCTCACTGAAATGCCTGATGGCTTTGGCTAAACCAAGATGTCCCTGAATATGTGCTCAGACACACAGCCTCCACAAACACTAGGCCCAAATATAAGCCTGAATATGGAAATGCTACAAATATCCCCACTACTTAGAACAGACTGCAGAAATGTTTCTCACAGCTGAAAAGCAGCAGTGAGCCTTTAAATGAAAGTTTTAAACAGCTAAAGGAGCCTCTAGAAAAAAGAGTTTAACTGCAACAACTTATCAGAAACAAACAACCCAACAGACGCTTAATAAAAGTGGACAATTTCCAGTTAATACCTCACACACAGTGAAACTAGCTAGAAAAATAGACATTACACAAAGTGCTATAAATAACAAAGAAATAAAGAACAAAATAAACAAAAAACAAGATACTTAATGTTATATATTATAGCTCCGAGTTTCCTCAGTGTCCTTCCTTCGATAAGTTCAGTGTGAAATGGCAGAACACTCACTACTGAACTTCTTAGGTAACAGAAAGTTGAAACCTGAGACAGCTTTTAAGAAAGAAATTTCAAAAGAACCAATGAGGTGCTTAGTCTAAGCTGTAGTCCAGGTGACCTCAGTCAGCCAATGACCTCAAACAATTATCTCTCACTGAAATGCCTGATGGCTTTGGCTAAACCAAGATGTCCCTGAATATGTGCTCAGACACACAGCCTCCACAAACACTAGGCCCAAATACAAGCCTGAATATGGAAATGCTACAAATATCCCCACTACTTAGAACAAACTGCAGAAATGTTTCTCACAGCTGAAAAGCAGCAGTGAGCCTTTAAATGAAAGTTTTAAACAGCTAAAGGAGCCTCTAGAAAAAGAGTTTAACTGCAACAAGTTATCAGAAACAAACAACCCAACAGATGCTTAATAAAAGTGGACAATTTCCAGTTAATACATCACACACAGTGAAACTAGCTAGAAAAATACACAGTACACAAAGTGCTATAAATAACAAAGAAATAAAGAACAAAATAAACAAAAAACAGGATACTTAATGTTATATATTATAGCTCCGAGTTTCCTCAGTGTCCTTCCTTTGATAAGCTCAGTGTGAAATGGCAGAACACTCACAACTGAACTTCTTAGGTAACAGAAAGTTGAAACCTGAGACAGCTTTTAAGAAGAAATCTCAAAAGAACCAATGAGGTGCTTAGTCTAAGCTGTAGTCCAGGTGACCTCAGTCAGCCAATAATCTCAAACAATTCTCTCTCACTGAAATGCCTGATGGCCTTGGCTAAACCAAGATGTCCTTGAATATGT